>NW_026294753.1:0-55000 GCF_026119805.1 Tympanuchus pallidicinctus | reverse complement strand
TTCACTCATTCTTGGAATTGTGATGTGGACTCAGTCATCCTCCAAGGATGGGGTTTTCCAGCGAACAAAAGTCTGAGGCCCTGAAGCACAGACCAGAGTTCAGGCTCTTCATTTGACAGTCTGCACGTTTTCATGCTTGGTAAGCAGATATTTTATTCAGCCTGAAGCTTTATCCTCCGATGATAATAGCAGCAGGCTAACTAGAACTGCGCTGAGCTCACTTAAGCAAAAGTGTTGAAGGGAAAGAAGAGGCTTTTCTGTCTTTTGTACAAAAGCCGCCTCTTATTTCCCCCCAGCCTTCTCTCATGAAGCTCGCAGTTCCTTCAGCCCTTAACTGTAATCCTGAAATTCAGACTTCTGGAAGGAATGGTGCCTGAGTCAAATAGACCTTCTGAAATGTTTACCAGCTGGAATTGTGGGAACTCCTCTCTGGCTTGTCTGGGAAAGGGGAAGTCCTTAAAATGGAATTCTTAAGAGGAAAGGAATGATGCTGGGCTTCCTTGACTTTAAATGTACTGAATGGAAAAAGAAGTGGTGTGATGAGAGTTCTGTTGGCCTTTGCTGATTTGTGACTTAACTGTTGGTTTGAAACCCACCTCTCTGATAATTGAGCTGTTCCAGGAGCTTTGTTCAAACTGCTTGAATTAAAAACTACAAAAGATTTCAGCATTTCAACAGGGAGGACCTCAGCAGCGGGGCTGAAGAAGGTAGTGTTAGCAGCTTCTGCACAACCTCTCTGTTGTGTTTCTGTTACGTTTCAGTGAATTTAGTCAAAAGTGAATGCTCCACGTGAGAGTGAAGGAGGTCACATGTGGTACAACTACCCGTTGTAGTGGTGTTTACACGAACAGATGCTCTGAGGGAGTGATTCCGCTCCCTCAGTGCTCGAAGTCGTGGCGTGGTGTTTCTCTGGTGCTTCTGTCGTGGTTAAAGAAAAACAGCAACAGTGAGAAATCAGCGAGGTGAGAACGTACAGCGTTTACAGTTGGGACTCAGCTGAGCGCTGCAGCTGCTTTAAAGCTCCTTTTGGCTCTAAAGCCGCCGTTCCTCCACGCTCTGCCACGATTCGCACCCGCAGCTTTCCCTTGCGGGGCCCTCCGTGCTGCGGCTGCGCCCGACCGCGACACGAAGGCGCGGCCCGCCGCCTCCGCCATCACGAGGATGGGGCGCCGGGGAAGCCGCACATCTCTTTTAAGCCGTTAATACCATGACGTGCGCCGTGCCCGGGCTGCCGGGCCGTGCCGCCGCATAACCGGCCCCGCATCGCTGTGTTCTCCGCGCCAGCCCCGGGCCCCGGCGGGAGGAGGAGGCGGCGCGCCGTCAGCTCACGGCCCCGCCCACCGGCCCCGCCCTCCACCTCGGGCGGAGAGAGAAATCGCCTTGTGCCACGGCGGCAGCGCACCGCGCGGATTCCGCCGAGCCCGGCAGAGTTTTTTGCGCACCGGCGGCGCTCGGCGGGAGCAGCGCCCGGGCCGACGGCGCAGCGAGGAACCCACCCGCAGCCATCCCTGCACGGAGCGCCGCCACCCCTCCTTCCCACCACGTGAAGAAGCATACCGGAAGCGCGGGGATGGACAGGAAGTGACGTCCCCGGAAGTAGCCGCGGGCGATGGACCGGAAGTGACGCCCCCGGAAGTAGCCGCGCGCGGCGGCGCATGGATTCGCCTCTGTTGGTGCCGGAGCGGGAGCGGCGCGCCGAGCGCTCAGGTGGGGGAGGGGAGGGGATGGGAGGGGCTGAGAGGAGAGGCGGGACCGCGCCCGGGACCGCCCCCCCGGCACTGCTCCGCTCCTGCTCGCAGCCCCCGGAGGGACTGCGGCCCCGACCCGCCCCCCTCGGGCCGTGTCCCGCTGCTCCGTTCCCGAGAAGCGAAACGGAGCGAACGGCCCCACTGCGGCGTCCGGAGGGCTGAGCGCTCGGAGCGGCTCCCGAGTCTCGTGAAAGCGGTGCCGGGCGGAGCTCCGCCCACTGCTCCGTGCCTCGGCTCAGGCTAGGAGGCGGTTTCCGTCGGAGCCCCGCCGGGAGCGGCCTGCCGCGCTGCGCGGAGCAGAAATGCCTCATCCGGAGCGCTGCCGCCCCCGCGCGGGCATCGCGCCGTGCTGTTGCGCGTCCGTCCGTTGGCGCAACTTCCGGAGTTCGTAGCGGAGCACGGAACGCCGTGTAGAAACACGGAGGAGGACAGGAATGGTTCTTTACTTCACACGGCGTTATTTTCCACTCTTGCCTCTTCTGGCCCTGCAGGTGCTCTTCGGAGCAGTGCCGTGTGGGGCAGAGCCGTGCGAGCTGCAGCTCTGTGATGAGGTGTGCTGCAGCGTGACAGGAGTGGTGCTGCAAAGGCCTGCTTTCTTGGCATGTTCGTGCTATGCTTCTCTGTCCTTTAAGAAAAAGAAGTACTTGGACGATTGTTGGCTGTGATCTTTAATAAGACTTGCAACTGTGAATGTGTTTTCATAAAACTTGCAGCTGGGCTGAAGTATCCGCTCTTAAAATAATGTTGGGGCTTTGTGATTTGGGATAGTGTGCCTCCCACTCACTGCTCTGTAGCTGTGAGTGCTGTGGAGCAAGAGAACATGAGCAGAACCAAAACTCTTAATACATGGCAAAAGAGGAAGAAGCAGAATTGCGTGGTTCAGGCTGGGACTGTAAGTGAATGCGTTTGGGTGCTGCTTTTTGCTTTGCTGTTGCCTTGGTTTCTGCTCTCGTGTGCAGCTTTTAACCTGTCTGATTTTTCTCTGTCAATAAACTGGAAATAGGAAAACCTCTGAGAATTGTTAGGTCAGCAGGTGAGGTGAGAATTTCAGGAATCTTTGTGCACTGTCGCAGGCTGGATTAGAAAGGTGGGAAGTGGTGCAGGATGTGGTGCTGGAGCCCAGAGAGAGCTGTGGGTCTTTGGTTAGTCAGACTTGAAAAGCCGTTGGTGGCTGGGGAACTAACGGAAGAAACGTGTTATCTTAAAAAGCTGCAGAGCAGACACTGCCTGCCTGTGTGGCTCCAGGCCAACAGTTTTCATAGCTGGTAGCAGAATGTCAATCCAGAATACACAGAAAAGAGAGCACTGTGACTCTGCAAAGTGCTTTAAATCTCACGAGTAAGGATTTGAGGGAAGAGATGGAAGAGAGCCACCGTAGCACGTGTGGTTTGCTTGGCAGGCAGATGCCCTCCCTCTGGAGAGCAGCAGCCCTGCCAAAGCAGGCAAGGGTGCAGGTGGAGAGAGCGGTGTTACGCACGTGTCACGTCCCAGAGGTGCTATATGTGATGAGGGAAGCCAATGTGTCTGAGCAGTGTTAGCTTTGCCCTGGAGGAACCTGCAGGGCTGTGCTTTTTTTTTGTACTGCATTTTTTTGCTACCTAGGAGCAAACGCTGGGCAGAGAGCACGTGAGAGCAAAAGGCGCCTGGCAGTGCTTAGCCAAGTGCAGCCCATTGGCAAAGGGTTTAAACAGATGTTATGCTTAGATTCCACATTTTAGTTGTGTCTCTAGTCCAAAAAAATAAGTGTCATTGAATGTATTGGAACTTGAATGTGCGTGTAGTTGCTTGGCTGATTTGTGGCTGGAGCCAGTGGTTTTCTGCTGAGACAGCCAGTAAAGAGGGCAGTGTGGCTCTGCTGCAGGCATTTACATTGGCCTAGTCAGAAATGGACTGAGAATGTGTTGCAATCTCTCCTCCTCTGCATCCTAACCAAGGTCAAGAAGACAGGGATGTTTTTCTTTTTTAATAGGAACAGTATCAAAGATTTTTTTCTGTAACATCTCCGTGTCCCTTGGTTCCTTGATCTCTTTCATATGTGACTTTCTTGTTCATAGAGATTTACAGCCCTCTGAACTTCCTGGTAGCAAGTAAAAATGAATAATGTACAAACATGTCTGAATCCAGAAGTATCTCTTGGTGTCTCTGCTCTCTGTTGATCAATTCAGGTTTCCAAAACTGGAGGGTGAATTTCCCCAACATCAGTGACCGAGGCAGCTTTCAAGCTTGGGATGGAGCTGGCGAGCAGGCAGGATCCTTATTTGCGAGTGGTTGTGCACACTGCAGTGTGCTGCAGAGCCCTGACACTCCTGCTACAGGCAAGTCTTCTGCTCCTGAACCACAGGTGCTGCAGCATCTGCTGTTCTGTGGTCCAAGACTTCTCTCTTTGGTACTGCGTGATGCACCACAGGCTGGTTCGGAGTGGTTGGGAAATCCCCTTCTCCTTTGGAGAACCAGGAGACCAGCTGCATCCGGGGAGGCAGGATGCTGTGAAGTAAAATTACATACATTTCTGCATAACTTATGTGTAATGCTGCTGTTGCAAGAGGTGGGTTTGGCAGCCTGCGAAGCTGAAACGTCCGTTTATCCGCAGAGCAGGAACAGTAATCTGCTGCTGCACATTCCTCCCAAGTCTCACTTGCAGAGACATCCTTCTCTGAGTGCAGAAGGGTGCTATTGGCCCATTCTGTTCTGCCTGTGTGTGCCATGGCAGCAGAGCCCAGCTGTAGTTCCTGAAGTCAGAGCAGCCTGGGGCACATCTCCAGCAGCCCCATGACTGCTGGGTGGGACTGAGTGGAACCTCAGAGGAGACAAAAGGCTGCCTACTGCAAATTGGTCCAGATGTGTGGTTTTTTGTAAAACATTAGGTTGTGAATTGTCCCAATTTGTTCAGTATTGCCTCTTCTCTTGTCTCTGTTAGTGCTGAATTCCTGGCCAGAGACTCATCCCAATCTCCAGGTAGAAAGCTGCAAAAAGTACTGTCTGGAGGGTTTGTTTTTAAGAAAAACAGTCTTGTTTGTCTTCTGCACCAGTTTTCTGTAGTTTTGTCTCCTCTCTCTTGTCTGTCAGCTGGGATGGGAACACCAAATTCAGTAGCAAAGGCAGCTTACCAGCACTGCAGAGGCACCTGGTGTGAGCATACGCAGTTAGATGTGCGTGAGCAGGGAGCTGAGCTGCCTTTCCCTGTCCAATTCCATGGGGATTCATGATGGATATTGTCAGAATTGTATTCAGTTCTGCTAAAATGCCCCACAACATGTGTCTGCTTTCACAGTTTTATAGCCATCCTTGCTGGAAATCCCATTAGCTTGTCTTCTGTGCTGCTCGTCCCCTTCTCTGAATCCCAGAAATGCTCTTCCAGCCCAGTGCTCCCAATAGGTTGCAAGAAGATGTCTGCTGTCCTTCAGTTCTCTCTCCTCCTCCTTCCAGGCCGTGTTTGACCTGCTGATCCCAGATCACACAGCAGATGCCTTCTCCCCGCCTCGTCTGCCCAAGCCTGGCGCATACGACCTGCTGCTGGAGCAGCTGCTGGGGGGCCTGGCACACTGGGACGCAGAGCATTTCCTCTTCATCGCAGAGCGGGGTTACCTGTATGAGCACAACTGCGCCTTCTTCCCGCTTTACCCTCTCAGCTTGCGAGCCGTGGCCGATGGCGCTCTGTGGCCCCTGCGGCAGCTGCTGTGTTTGCGGAGCCGCCTGCTGCTGTCAGCCGTCCTCCTGAATTCTCTCTTTTCTGTGCTGGCAGCCGCTGCCCTGTACAAGCTGGGCTGTGCCGTGCTGCGGTGCCGCAGGACAGCCTTCCTTGCTGCCCTTCTCTTTTGTATCAGCCCTGCCAACGTGTTCATGGCGGCTGCTTACTCGGAGAGCATGTTTGCCTTCCTGGCCTTCAGTGCCATGTGGCAACTGGAGAAGGGGCAGAGCTGGCTCAGCATGCTGCTCTTCTCCCTTGCCACTGGCGTGCGTGCCAATGGGCTTGTGAATGCTGGTTTCTTTCTCTACTCCCGCAGTAAATCCTTTGCCCTCCAGCTCCAGGTGGGTTCAGGCTCGGTAAGGAAGCTCTTTCTGTTATGGAGGCAGTTCCTCAGTGTGGCATCTTCCATGCTTCTGACATGTGCTGGGATTTGTCTGCCTTTTGCTTTGTTTCAGTATTATGCCTACATGAGGTTCTGCAGCCCTGGCCTGAAGCTGGCTGTTCCTGAGCCGCTGCGGCAGCTGGCTTTGGACAAAGGCTATCGTCTGGTGTCCCCCCATGGGGTTAAACCCCCTTGGTGCTCCCAGCGGTTCCCTGTGGTCTATTCTTACATTCAAGATGTGTATTGGAATGTGGGCTTTCTGAGGTATTTTGAGCTCAGACAAGTACCAAATTTTTTGCTTGCTTTGCCTGTCTCGCTTTTGTGCTCGTGCGCTGCCTGGACCTTCGTTGTTGCAAACCCATGGCACTGCCTGACCCTGGGACTAGAGAGAAGAAAGAAGAAACGAGAGGGTAAACCCAGAGCTGGGTTTTGCTGCCCTGCTGTCTTCGTGTATGTGGTCCATGCTACAGCCCTGCTGACGCTGGGGTTCTTCTACATGCATGTTCAGGTAAGACGTTCATGGCAGCATCCAGAAGTGATTTCTTACGGGGAGCATGGGGCGATAGCTGAAGTGGTTCGGTGATGGTCACAGCCTGTGACAGCCACAGGGCCGGCAGAGGGCTGTGCAAGCCCAAGGTTTTGCCTCTCCACTTGTGATGCCACTTCCACGGTAGCTTTCCAAAGCCTCGTCTCTGCTGGAAAGCTCCCAGAGATTCTGTGAGGTGCTTGCTATGGTTTGACAGGTGGGACTGAATCACATCTGTGGCGTTCTCGTGTCAGCTCCCCGAGTGCTGCCCGCCAGAGGGCGCAGAAAACGTCACGTCCTGTGACGCTGAGCTGGGTTGGCAGCGTGGGGATCCAAAGCCTGCCCAGGTCCCTTGAAAGTGCTTCTGGGTGCTTTTTACTGGCACTAACTGTTGGGGATTGTGGGGAAAGAATAATTGAAAAGTGAGATTCAGGTCCCCCCCGGCAGCTGCTGTCAGTGTTCCCGGGTGGGACTGTGACGAGGACTGCAGTGGCGGTCACCGCGTTTGCCCAAGGCCCGTGGAGCCCCTGGCCAGGTGCAGAAACGCCTTGATAAAGGCAGCGGCGCTGACTGAGAGGCGTTTCGTTCCACGTGTAATAAATTCCAGCGCCGCGAGGTGGGGCTGTGTGCCATTCTGTGTACCGACACGCTCAGAGACCGACCGACTAGATTCTCTGCCTGTTGCTTTCAGGTGCTGACCCGATTCCTCGGTTCCTCCAGCCCCGTTCTGTACTGGTTCTCCGCCCACCTGCTCCAAGGACACGAGGCCTGGCTCTGGGAGGAGGAGGCCGGCGGGCAAAGCGCGGTGCGCGTCCACGAGAGGCGCGTGCTGGGTGCAGCGCCCGGCTCCTGCGGGAAGGGCTCTGCGGGGGGACACCCGCTGCTCAGGCTGCTGCTGAGCTACCGCTCCATGACTGCCGTCGGGCGGTGCCTCCTGGGGTTCTTCGCGTCCTATTGGCTGCTGGGGCTGGTGCTGCACTGCAACCGCTTGCCTTGGACGTAGCGAGCGGCTGTGGCCGCGACGGACAGCTAGGTGACGGGAGGAGGAGTCCGAACTGAACGTTTTCTAAAGAACCGGACGCGTCCCGAGGCCGTCGTCCACGACGAGGTGCTGTCGGACGGCGCCGTCCCACGTCGGGTGCCCGAGTGCGGCCTGCGCTGCCGCGAGCGACCGGAGCTCTGCTCGGGCCGGGCCCGCCCTGCTCTTCCGTCGTCTCGGCGCGGCCGGCAGGGGGCGCTGCAGTCGGGCGGGGGGCGGGGCGCTGCTGACTCCGAGCGACGCCGCGAAGCACCGCGAGTAGCGGCGGATCTCGGCGCTCGCCGCTCCGGAGCGCCCCGGCGGCAATTCGCGCTGTTCCTCGACCACGTCTGCTTCTCGTGCGGCGGCGTTTCGGCCCCGTCCCGGCCCCTTAGTCGGCTGTCCCCGCCCTCGCAGACGCCGTGGATGCCCGCGCTTCCCGCCCGCCCCATGGAAAAGCGGTCGCCGGCGAGCTCGTGGCGAAGCTCCGGTACTGCTACGGCTGCGGAGCGCCCCGTCCCGAGCGGAGCTCTCACTGCGGCGGCCGCGTCGATGAGTCGCGAACGTGGCACTGTGCGTCCCGTGGGCGTAGCGCTGTTGGGTGCTGCGTTTATGTTCACAGAGGGTTGCACAGCGCGACGGCGATGCGGCAGCTTGATGCAGAGCCTGAGAGCCCTCGGCCTGCTCGGCTGAGCTAAGAAAACGGTGTGGGGCCAAAGCCGGCGATTTCAGTGTGGAATTAGAACTCTGCGTTCCTTCTTGTTGCTGGTCTCATCCTGCTAGCAGGGGGAAAGAAAAGGCAATGTCCCAAGCTGAAAAGGCTTTAGTAAAGCACAGAAGTGCACTGTGCAGCTCACACTGCAGCTGTGCTCATTTTTCTGGGCATTCCTATTTTCTTAGCATAGAGCCATGGAATGGTTTGGGTTGGGAGGGACCTTTAAGATCCTCTATTTCCACCCCCCTGCTGCAGGCAGGGACACCTCCTACAGACCAGGTTGCTCACAGCCCCATTTGGCCTGGCCGTGAATGCCTTCACGGAGGGAACATCTTCAGCCTGTTCCAGTGGCTCACCACCCTCACAGTAAAGAATTATTCTCTAATGTCTAATCTAAATATGTACTCTTTAAAGAGACTTTAAGGCTGTTTTCCCTCATTCTGTTGCTATGTGCTCTAATAAAAAGTCCCTCCCCAGCTTTCCTGCAAGGTACTGGAAGGCTGCTATAAGATCCTCCTGGAGCCTTCTCCAGGCTGCAGAGCCCCAGCTCTCTAGGCCTGTCCCTTTAGGGGAGGTGTTCCAGCCCTCTGATTCCCCTCATGGCCCTCCTCTGGACTCACTCCAATAGCTCCATGTCCTTCTTGTGTTGGGGGCCTCAGAACTGGATGCAGTACTCGGGATGGGGTCTCACAGGAGCAGGGTAGAGGGGTAGAACCACCTTCTTTTCTCTCAACTCACACCTCCAAATCCTTCTCCTCAGGGCTGTTTCTTATGCCAGGGGAAAGCCATCTTTGTTCTGTACACTGAAAGCAAACCCTTCAGCAGCTCAGGGAGTAGGAGCTGAGAGATGCCTGGCAATGGAGGAAAGCTGTGTGTGGTCAAGGATTGTGGGGCTTGTGTTGCTCCATTTTGAATCTATTCAATTAGTTCTTAATTGTTTTGAGCAGTTTGAAAAAGTTGGGTATACTTGGTGCACATGTATGAAGTGAGATTGAATAACAGGTTAAGTGACAGCTTAAATATTCGTCTTTTTGGTTTGGACCCCATCCCTGCTCTATAACACAGGCATCACTTGAAGTTCTGAGTGGTGTAGGCATGTGGAGAGCTGTTAGTGCAGAGGTGATCTGCACATGTCCTTCCTCCTGCTCACCTTTGGCTCTTGTCCAGCCTGTGGGCACTCGGAGATTGACCCTCTAGTAAGAAGGACCCTCTGTCCTCTACTCAGTACCCATTTGTGAGAGGATGGGGTGAGCTGAAAGGTGTTCGTCCCTTGAGCTGTTCCTGTCTGGATCTGCTGCCCAGTAGGTATTCTGTTGGTGTAGGCGCTGATGTTTTTGGTCGGAGTTTTGAAGCACAGCAGGTGAAGCAGAGCGGATGGCAGTTGAGGTTTGCAGAGTTGGGCCCTTGGCAGCGTGCCTTTGTGAGCTGTGTTGGCTCAGAGACTGCACAGCTCCGCTCTGATGTGGTTTGTCAGCAAGAACAAACTTGGGAGATCATAGATTAGCACTTTATGTTTGGAGAGAGTGAGAACTAGCTGGGGTTTTTTTCAGCTTAAACTTTGTTCCCCAACTCCAACCTTTCTGGTTCCCGCTGGGGAAGCAGTGTCAAGGAGGTGAAGCCCTAAGCAGAAAAGCAGCGGTGCCTGGAGCTCTTGTCATGGTTCTATGTTTTTGTTTTTTGTCTTGCTTTTTTTTATGGTTTCAGTATTCCACATCAAAACATCATGTAGTGTACGGGGCATTAAAGTGTCACTGCCCCAATCCCAGTACCTATCCCTGTACATTACAGCAGTCACGGGATCTGGCCCTTCCGGGTGGGGGGGCGCTCTCTTGCTGCCTGGCAGTGGGTGCTGGAGGTGCTTTCCTCCAAGCTTTTCAGGTTTGACTCGGTCCCGGGAACTCTCTCTCTCATCTTGTCTGATTTATTAATCCCAATTTCAATTAAATTGTATTATATTTTGTTATCTTGTATTCCAATATTATAGTAAAATAAGTTTTCCTCCATAGATTGTTGCTGCTGCTCTTTTCCTCCCTTCCTTCCTTCCCATTTCTGTGGGACTGGGGTGGGGGGGGGAGGGCAGAGGCCTGTCGCCCCTGTCATGGACATAGATTGATCTGGTCAACTCCGTGACAGATTTTTGGCGCCCAACGTGGGGCTCGCTGCTTTTTAGCTTTTAGAACGAATCTTTTTTTCTCTCTGCTCTTAGAGAGCTTCGTTAGGGAGTTATCAGTAGTTCAGGTTTCTGTGCTGGAAAACCTGACCTTGAAAGATTAGGCGTACTGCCAGTGTTCTGGGATATTTGTAAACTTTGAGCACTACTTCGTCTGGGTAGTGCCTTTTTTTCCTTTTTTTTCCTTTTTTTTTTTCCCTCCTCTTGTTAGCTTCAATTCATTAACCCCTTTTTAGCAGGCACCACCGATGAACCCACTCGTTATCGTGGGGGCGCTGTGAAAAGGATTTAAAGCAATGGTGTTACTCACAACCTACTGGCCCATAATCCATCTCACACTTACATGTTTTGGAATTGCATCCGTATATAGCTACCTAAGGGCACTGATGGAGACACCTATGTTTTACCTACTTGCAATGTGGTATGATTTGAATTTTGACATTTACATCCCAGAAGGAATGGCTAATTTCACAAACAGCTACATCCCAAATGGAACAGCTAATTTTACAAACAACACGATGTTCAGACCAGTCTCTGGGTTTTCTTTTCGGTTTGTTAAACATTTTTCAAATCTTGAATTAATACTCATGTTGTTGTTCGTGTCATCAATTCTCCTGAATGTATTCCTAAGCATTCGTAATAAGGAGTCTCCTCCAAAACTAGAGAATGATGACTGGCAGGGAATATGGAGAGGTTTAGGAAAGGTCTTAGAAGCATGGGGACCCGCAGTGTCATGGGATTTTACTCTTGAACACCTGTGGGATCCTGAGAAACTAAGCCAGTATTTGAGTCAGGGACTATGCGGCTTACATAAATCTAAGGAGGTACAACTTGTTTGGGGTTTGGCTTGTGCTTACCGTGCCCTATATAATACCATTCTGGAGAGAGAGAGTTTCCGAGCTGAGGTGCAAGCCAAAGGGGAAAATCCCCAAGTCAAATCTAATCAATCACAGGAGACACCAGTAACAATACCAGTTGCTCCTGTGGAGGGCAAGAAATGGAAACGAGTGTCTTCGCGTCTTGAACGAAAAAGAGAAGAAGAGGAGGAGGAGGTGGAGGAAGATCCAGGCGAGGGGCCCTCCTCAGAACCACCACCATCGCGAAAGGCAAAAGGGAAAACTAAGAGACGTGCAGAAGAGAGTGATGAAGAGGAAGTCTCTATTACTACTCGCCGGCCTCTAAAGATGACTGAAATCCAAGGTTCAAGAAAGGAGTTTACACGGCGCCCGAATGAAACTCTTGTTTCCTGGTTGGTTCGCTGTTGGGACAGTGGGGCCCATAGCTTGTCTCTGGATGGTAATGAAGCTCGCCAACTAGGCGCCATTGCCAGAGATCCAGCTATTGATAGAGGAATTAGTCGATGTTCGGATGAGGCTGCCTCCCTCTGGGAACGAGTGTTAATAGCTGTGAAGGAAAAGTATCCCTTCAAAAATGGCTTGAAGATTGCGATGAAAAAATGGGATACAGTTGAAAAGGGGATCCAGTATTTGAGGGAAATAGGCGTGGTGGAAATGTTGTATGACCCTAACTTTGTTCCTAACCATCCACAACAAAACCGCGACCCTGAAAGAGTGAGGACAACGCCTGAGATATGGCAGAAAATCGTGACAACAGCGCCGGACAAATATGCCTCTACACTGATGTCAGCGTGTGACAGATTCAACGAACAACAGAGAACGCCCTTAGTTTATGAATTAATTGTTACGCTCCAAAACTACGAATAATTGCTGTCCCCAATTCATGCTGCCGTGGTGGCTGCTATATCAAAAATGACGGAGCAAGTGTCTCAACTGATTAACCGTGACAAACCTGTAGCAGTATCAGAAATGCTTGATGAAGATCAGGATAATCACATGAGTCTAGCGAAGGATGTGAAGGAGGTGAAGGAGATGATGAAATTTTTGCGAGCCCACCTAACTAAAGATGTTGAACCTTCCTTCTCACGTGCACCATCAAAGATCTCAGCTGTTAGAAGCAAACGCTCTCCGGCTCAAGTAAGGGGTAATACACCGCGAATTGCCTTATGGTATTACCTACGTGACCATGGAGAAGACATGGGGAAGTGGCACGGTCAACCTACTCCTGTACTACGAGCCCGGGTGAAAGAATTACAAAGCAGATCAACCACCAGTGCAGTTGCTCCAGTTACCACAGGTAATGAATAGAGGGGCCCTGCCCTCAGCCAGGGGGGGGAAAGGGATAATAGAGTATATTGGACTGTGTGGATTCGATGGCCTGGCACATCAGAACCACTGAAATATAAGGCCCTGGTGGACACTGGTGCACAGTGCACTCTGATGCCCTCGAGTCACCAAGGGACAGAATCAATCCATATTTCTGGAGTGACGGGGGGCTCTCAAGAATTGACTGTGTTGGAGGCCGAGATAAGCCTCACTGGTAAGGACTGGCAAAAACATCCTATTGTGACAGGCCCAGGGGCTCCATGTATACTAGGTATTGATTATCTCAGAAGGGGGCATTTCAAGGATCCTAAGGGGTATCGATGGGCCTTTGGAATAGCTGCTGTGGACATAGACAACATTAAGCAGCTGTCTGTTTTGCCTGGCCTGTCAGAAGATCCGTCTGTTGTGGGGCTGCTGCGAGTAAAAGAGCAACACGTACCGATTGCTACAAAAACGGTGCACAGGCGGCAGTACAGCACCAACAGGGATTCCTTGCTCCCCATTCATAAGTTAATTCGTCAACTAGAGAGCCAGGGAGTGATCAGCAAAACTCACTCGCCTTTTAACAGCCCCATATGGCCAGTGCGTAAAGCCAGTGGAGAATGGAGGCTGACGGTGGACTACCGTGGCCTGAATGAAGTCACACCCCCACTGAGTGCTGCTGTGCCAGACATGTTAGAACTCCAGTATGAACTGGAGTCAAAAGCGGCCAAATGGTATGCCACCATTGACATTGCTAATGCCTTCTTTTCCATTCCTTTGGCCAAAGAATGTAGGCCACAGTTTGCTTTCACCTGGAGGGGCATTCAGTATACCTGGAACCGTTTGCCCCAGGGGTGGAAACACAGCCCGACCATTTGCCATGGGTTGATCCAAACTGTATTGGAACAGGGCAGTGCTCCTGAGCACCTGCAGTACATTGATGACATCATTGTGTGGGGCGATACAGCAGAAGAAGCCTTCACGAAAGGAGAGCAAATAATCCAAATTCTTCTGAGTGCTGGTTTTGCTATTAAGCGAAGCAAAGTGAAAGGACCTGCCCAGGAGATTCAGTTCCTAGGCATAAAGTGGCAAGATGGCCGTCATCACATCCCGACAGATGTGATCGACAAAATCACTGCTATGTCTCCACCCACTAGCAAAAGAGAGACACAATCTTTTCTGGGTGCAGTGGGCTTTTGGAGAATGCACGTTCCAAACTACAGCCTCATTGTAAGCCCCCTTTATTATGTGACACGAATGAGAAATGAGTTTACATGGGGCCCTGAGCAGCAGCAGGCTTTTGAACAGATTAAACAGGAGATAGCCCGTGCCGTGGCCCTAGGGCCAGTACGGATGGGACAGGATATAAAGAACATCCTCTATACCGCTGCTGGAGAGAACAGCCCCACTTGGAGTTTGTGGCAAAGAGCCTCAGGAGAGACTCGAGGCCGACCCCTGGGATTCTGGAGTCGGGCGTACAGAGGGTCTGAAGAGCGCTACACTCCAACTGAGAAGGAGATCTTAGCCGCTTATGAGGGGGTTCGGGCTGCTTCCGAAGTAGTCGGTACTGAAACACAGCTCCTTCTGGCACCTCGACTGCCAATGCTGAACTGGATGTTTAAAGGAAAGGTTCCCTCCACCCATCATGCTACTGATGCCACATGGAGTAAGTGGATTGCACTGATTACACAACGAGCACGGATGGGGAACCTCAGCCGTTCAGGAATCCTAGAGGTCATCATGGATGATGGCCTGAAGGTAAAAAGTTTGGAACACCACTAGAAGTATCGCGTGCTAAAGAAGCCCCACCATACAGTGAACTACCAGAGAACAAAAAGAAATACGTCCTGTTCACAGATGGATCGTGTCGTATTGTGGGAAAGCATCGCAGATGGAAATCTGCTGTGTGGAGCCCCACACGACAAGTTGCTGAGGCCACTGAAGGGAAAGGCGAATCAAGCCAATTTGCAGAGGTAAAGGCTGTCCAACTGGCCTTAGATGTCGCTGAGCGGGAGAGGTGGCCAATGCTCTATCTTTACACTGACTCATGGATGGTGGCAAATGCCTTATGGGGGTGGTTACAGCAGTGGGAGCAAAATAACTGGCAAAGAAGGGGTAAACCTATTTGGGCTGCTGAACTGTGGAAAGACATTGCTGCCCTAACAAAGACTATAGTTGTAAAGGTGCGTCATGTAGATGCTCATGTGCCCAAGAGTCGGGCTACTGAAGAACAGCAAAATAACCATCAAGTAGACTGAGCTGCCAGAATTGAGGTGGCTCAAATAGACCTGGACTGGCAGAACAAGGGTGAATTATTTCTGGCTCGGTGGGCCCATGAGACCTCAGGTCATCAAGGGAGAGATGCAACATACAAATGGGCTAGAGACCGAGGGGTGGACTTAACTATGGATGCCATTGCACAGGTTATTCATAACTGTGAAACATGTGCCATCATCAAACAAGCCAAGAAGATGAAACCCCTCTGGCAGGAAGGGCGATGGCAAAAGTACAAATATGGGGAGGCATGGCAGGTTGATTATATCACCTTGCCACGATCTCGCAATGGTAAGCATTATGTGCTTACTATGGTGTAGGCAACCACTGGGTGGCTCGAAACATATGCAGTACCCCATGCTACCGCCCAAAACACCATACTGGGTCTCGAGAAACAAGTCCTGTGGCGACATGGCACCCCAGAAAGGGTTGAGTCAGATAATGGGACTCATTTCAAAAATTCTCTTGTAAATACTTGGGCCAAAGATCATGGCATCGAGTGGATTTACCATATTCCCTATCATGCACCAGCCTCTGGTAAAACTGAACGATACAATGGATTGTTAAAAACGATGCTAAAAGCACTGGGTGGCGGAACATTTAAGCACTGGGAGAAGCATTTGGCAGAAGCCACCTGGTTAGTCAGTACCAGAGGATCTATCAATCGTGATGGTCCCAACCAATCCAGTTTCCTACATACCGTAGAGGGAGATAAAGTCCCTGTTGTACATGTAAAGAACATATTAGGAAAGGCAGTTTGGGTTCTTCCAGCTTCTGGAAAGGGCAAACCTCTCCGTGGTACAGTTTTTGCCCAGGGACCAGGATCCACTTGGTGGGTAATGCAGAAGAATGGGGATGTTCAATGTGTACCACAAGGAAACTTGATGCCGGGGGAGTGCAGTTACTAATTCTATGTATATGTATATAGCCATGTATGCATTTTAATCATTTTTTGTTTGTTTGTATATATGTATATATATTTTAAGCATGATGTAACGATGTAGAATAAGGGGTGGAATGTCATGGTTCTATGTTTTTGTTTTTTGTCTTGCTTTTTTTTATGGTTTCAGTATTCCACATCAAAACATCATGTAGTGTACGGGGCATTAAAGTGTCACTGCCCCAATCCCAGTACCTATCCCTGTACATTACAGCAGTCACAGGATCTGACCCTTCCGGGTGGGGGGGCGCTCTCTTGCTGCCTGGCAGTGGGTGCTGGAGGGTGCTTTCCTCCAAGCTTTTCAGGTTTGACTCGGTCCCGGGAACTCTCTCTCTCATCTTGTCTGATTTATTAATCCCAATTTCAATTAAATTGTATTATATTTTGTTATCTTGTATTCCAATATTATAGTAAAATAAGTTTTCCTCCATAGATTGTTGCTGCTGCTCTTTTCCTCCCTTCCTTCTTTCCCATTTCTGTGGGACTGGGGTGGGGGGGGAGGGCAGAGGCCTGTCGCCCCTGTCACGGACATAGATTGATCTGGTCAACTCCGTGACAGCTCTCCATCAGATCTGTGCCAATCTCAGCAGCTTTGGAGGTGTCTCTGTGCACCTGGAGGATGTGGTACAGAGCTCCAAGCCTGGTGTCAATGGGACACCATGTGCAGTGGTGGTTCCCCTTGTCACGGAAAAGAAACCTTGCTGTTTCCCTCATAGATTAACGGGTGTCCTTGAGCTGGTTGTGCCAGGACTTGCAGCCCTATCCCTGAGATGGATGAACTCTCTTGCCCCTCCTTTGGGTACCAGCTTGTGTCATGTCTGGCACAGTTAAGAGAGATATCAGAGTTGGAGGGTGTCCTTTAGAAAGGTTTAAAAAAGTAACTCCGTGCCTTGATGTTCAGCATCATGAGAAAATGACTCTGTGGGTGGAAAACAGCATTATACTCTCTGCTTCTCTCCTCCCATATGCAGGAATCACACTTCTCAGAAGCATAGCACTGCAGGATAACACATCACTGACAATAAGGTGAGTCTCTTTCTTTATTGCTGATCAGTTTCTCTGTGTGTTGCAGGACTCGTCTGGTGCTGGCAATCCAGTGTGCAGCGGGAAGCATCCTGCATTCTTCCATCAAACAGTCAGGCATGGTGGGACCCAGGTGTGACTTGAATTTGGATCTCATGGTACAAATCTGTTCGTAATGCTAAATGTGTAACTAAAAAAGTACCGGTCCTGATAACTTGAATTCTGTGGTGAGATAGCATCTGCAGGCGCTAGTGTTATAGCTACCAGACTCTGGCCTTTGTCCTCCGGAATGTTGCTCTCTGTTCAACAAGTGCAGTGAGGTTGTTGGGTATTTCCTAGATTGTTTTTATCTTCTGTAACCCCAGTTTTCTGCTTTCTAAGGTGTGGTCAAAGCTCTTGCTTCTGAAGGCTGATACATTTGCAGTATCTTGTGTCTGAGGTCCTTGTGTGTTGCAGGGAGTTACGAGTGTTCCCAGAACCGCTGTTAAACAAGGCATCGTCCAGACCAGGGCGTCCCAGGGACTTATCAGTGTTCTCACTCTTTCAGCCCGATTTTTTCAGTGAGGTTGGTTCTGTTTGTGCTGATCAGTTGAATTCTGTTGAGAGGAATCTGATCTAAAATGCCTTTCAGGGCTCAGTCCAGAGCACTTGTGAGCTAGAGTTGATTGTTCTGAAAAACGTGCAAAGGCTGGGCAAGGGCCTAGTAAGCTTTGGTCTGTCATTTCTTAACCTACTGTGATGTTCTGAATCTCTAGTTGCTGGAGTAGCTGTAACTTATGAGTGTAATGTTCAAATGTGCCACAACAGACTGTCTTACTCTTCTGTGGACCATTCCTTTCTTACTTACCCCAGGCTGACTCTGAGTAGCTAATGCTACTTAGTTGATGAGTAGCAAGCAGCCAGTGCAGTTGTGTTTGGAGTATACTTGGGAGTATCCCCATTTTTGAGACTTGCCAACTGATTTTTGGCACTGTTGCTTTGCTGTGAGTGTTGTTGCAATAAAAGATTTCAACTTTTTTTAGGTTTTTCATAGACTCTAGAATGGCCTGGGTAGAAAAGGACCACAATGCTCATCTGGTTCCAACCCCCTGCTGTGTGTGCAGGTCACCAACCAGCAGACCAGGCTGCCCAGAGCCACATCCAGCCTGGCCTTGAATGCCTGCAGGGATGGGGCATCCACAGCCTCCTTGAGTAACCTGTTCCAGTGCCTCAACACCCTCTGGGTGAAGAACTTCCTCCTAATATCCAACCTAAACCTCCCCTATCTCAGTTTAAAACCATTCCCCCTTGTCCTTTCACTATTCACCCATCTAAACAGTCTTTCCCCTTCCTGTTTATACGCTCCCTTCAAGTACTGGAAGGTCACAATGAGGTCTCCTTGGAGCCTTCTCTAAGCCAAACAAGCCCAGTTCCCTCAACCTTTCCTCACAGCAGAGCTGCTCCAGCCCTCTGCTCATCTTAGTGCCCTCCTCTGGATCCGCTCCAAGAGCTCCATGTCCTTCTTGTGCTGGGGGCTCCAGGCCTGGACGCAGCGCTGCAGTTGGGGCCTCACAAGGGCTGAGCAGAGGTGGACGATCACCTCCCTCTCCTGCTGGCCACCCCTGTTTTAATGCAGCCCAGAACACAGTTGGCCTAATAGGCTGCAAGTGCAAACTGCTGCCTCATGTCTAGATTCTCATCCACCAGGACCCCCAAGGGCTTCTCCTCAGGGCTGCTCTCGAGGAGATCTTCCACCACTTTGTAGAAACACCTGGGATTGCCCTGGCCCAAGCGCAGCACCTTGCATCTGGCCTTATTAGGTTTTCACGGGCCCACTTCTCCAGCCTGTCCAGGTCCCTCTGGATGCTTCCCTTCCTTCCAGTGTGTCGACTGCACTGCTCAGCTTGGTGTCTTCCACAGACTTGCTGAGGGTGCACTCAGTGCCATCATCTGTGTCATTGATGAAGATGTTGAAGAGCACCGAGGCCAACCCCTGAGTGACACCACTTGTGACCAGCCTCCACCCTGACACAGAGCCATTGATCACAACCTTTTGACTGTGTCTACTCAAGCAACTCCTAGTCCATCGAACAGTCTGTCCTTTAAATCCACACCTCTCCAATTTAGAGAGAAGGATGTGGTGAGGGACCACCATGTCAAAGGCTTTGCAGAAGTCCAGTTAGATGACATCCATCATCCTTCCCCCGTCCACGGATGCTGTCACCCCATCATAGAACTCCACCAGATTGGTCAGGCAAGATCTGCCCTTGCTGAAGCCATGCTGGGTTTTGGTGCTTTCCTTTCACGTGCTTGATACATGCGACATGAAAGGTATTCTCTGGGGAGAGGAAAAAAAAAAAGTCCTAAACTTTGAGTGTTGATATTGTACATGCTAGATTTTGCTATCTTTGAAGAAAGGGAAGTGGAAACCCTGAAGACCGTTCTACAGTTTTCTTTGAAATATCTCTTTAGTTTGTTTTTATTCATCTTGAGTGAGTAGTTTCCCAGCTCACGTGAGGTTTATGAGTTAATTATGGCGAGGCAGGAGTTTTCTGTTGTTCAGAGACTGAGCCATGTTTCTGTTCCATGTCATAATTGCACTGAGTACCTTCTCCATATGCAGCTTTATGTGTACTGTTGATGCATTTTTTAGTTTCTTGCCTCTACACTGAATTAAAAGAAGCAAGTAGGAGAATGAGATAGGTGTTTGGACCATCAGCAGACATTCATCAAACCACCTAGGGAACTGCTGGGTTCAGAGGCAAGCAGCAGGATACAACACATTCAGCAGTTACCTCGGTCTTCAGCAACCATATTACTGACAATGACATGAGCTAAGTTGATTGATTTCAATTTGCAGTATGCCTAAGGGAGAAATTCACTTTCAGGGTGGTATATGAGAGTAGTCCCGTATCTCTTTATTTGCTGATGGCTGATCTGTTTCTTTGTGTGTTGCAGGACCTGTCTGGTTCAATAGATGATCTACCCATGGGTACAGAAGGAGCTCTGAGCCCTGGAGTAAGCACATCAGGGATTTCCAGCAGTCAAGGAGAGCAGAGTAACCCAGCTCAGTCTCCTTTCTCTCCACATACCTCTCCTCACCTGCCAGGCATCAGAGGACCTTCCCCATCCCCTGTTGGTTCTCCAGCTAGTGTTGCTCAGTCCCGCTCTGGTCCACTTTCACCTGCTGCAGTACCAGGTAACGCTGCTTGGCACCTAGTGATCTTTTGGTTCAACTCTCTCCTGCACGTAGAGACAGAATTAAGATGGTCAGCAGGAAGAAACTGGCCAGTGTCAATATTATGTGGCTATTAAGAGCTTGTGATCTCTTTTTTTTTCCTTTTTTTTTTTTTTTTTCCCTTTGCAATGCCTGTAACATATACTGAATGCAGTCACATGAATGGGATAGCTGACAAACCAGCATTGTCATTTTCTTGGGTTAGTGTGGCTGATCTTGCTCTTGTTTTTCTTCACTGTGGCCAAAATGCCCTTGTGAAACTGTTTGTAGTTCTGGTTTTTAACGCTCTTGCATCCTTGATTTTGCGGTAAGCAATTCTTGTGATTAACCACTCTCCTTTTTGTGGTGCAGGCAATCAGATGCCACCACGACCACCCAGTGGCCAGTCAGACAGCATCATGCATCCTTCCATGAACCAGTCAAGCATAGCGCAAGATCGAGGTGTGTGGTTTGGGCTGTGGAAGTTCTAATGATACAAATCTGTTTATAAAGCTAGATATGTAGCTAAAAATTACCTGTCCTGGTAACATGAATTCTGTGGTGATTTAGCATCTAAAGGCTGTGCCAACATTTTAAGCTGCAAGTGTTTCAGCTCCTGGCACCACATTCAGCTGTGTCAGTGGTCCTTTGGCCTCTGAATGTTAGATGCAAGTTTGTTGTTTGGCTTGTGAGATGTTTCCTCTGGCTTTTCCAAGGCTTTTCTACAAATGTTAGTTGCCCAAATTCTGTGACCTTAAGCTTCAAAATGAGGGGTGGTCATAACAATATTGGGTGGCATTTCCTTATATGAGAATAGGGGAAAATGAATGTATAATGTCAGTCTGAAAGTATGTAGATGTCACTCAGAGAAAACAAGCAAGCAAACAAAAAAACGCTCTGAAAATGACAGATAATCCTCAAATTTGCCAATTTACTGTCAGTTCCTGTAATGCTAAGTTCTTTTTTTTTTCCTTGGTTAAAACAGGAAATTAAGTATGTTCTTAGTTGCTAGGATTACTAGCAACGACTGTAAAATGTGCGTCGGTTGGTGCTGGCAGGGTTCTGTTAGTGGCTCCTGTGGACTGTTGTTGCTTGAGACACATGTGTCCAGTGGCACCTCTGGGTAATTTGCTCACTGGGTGCTCCTCTCCCCGGGTAACCAGGTTATTTGCAGAGGAATCCTCAGATGCCCCAGTACAGCTCTCCCCAGCCCGGCTCAGCCTTATCTCCCCGTCAGTCTTCTGGAGGACAGATGCACGCTGGAATGGGGTCATACCAGCAGAACTCCATGGGAAGCTACGGACCCCAGGCCGGGCAGTACGGACCTCAAGGTGAGGCATGGGGAGCTTCTCGAGGGGAAACTGAGCGCAGCAAGTGGGAAAGGCCTCTGTCAGTGGCAACATCTTGTCTTTGGAGAACGTGTTTTGAGTTGTCTGCTCTTAATGCGTGGGTGATGCAAAAGAGTCCACTCCTTATGAGGTGGAACAGCTTGTGCTTTGAGTATTATGCTGAGATTCATGGCAGATGTTATTTGAATGCTAGTTGTAAATGAAGGATCCCTCCTTCTCTCTGTGAAAGATACCAGCAACACCTCCAGTGTGTTAGAGAAGAGCCAGATAACTTGAGAGGGGAAGAGAGCTGTGTGTTACATGTTTTGGAAAGGGTTGAGTGAGTTTATTTGCATCTCGTCCTGGACAAGCTTGAACAAGTGGTGTAGTTTAATATATTGTTAATGACCTGCTTAGGGAATTTTTAATGTTGATGGATGAAATCTGTTTAACTTGGTTTTTCCTTAACTTGTTTTGGCTTTCTGGTCTGCTTTGTGGGGTGGGTGATTTTAATGCTGCTGTGTGTGTGTGGTAAAGCCCATCCATCTAGCAAGCAGCAGCCATCTATCCAGCTGCATTTGTCTGGACCAAAGCATTGCTTTTCCACTGTATCGAACTTCTTCCTTTTAGGGCTTTGATGGGCAGCCATGGGAAAAGGAGCCGGAATTCAGCGCTGAACTTTACAGCTGTTTTCTGTGTTTTATTTTGCTTTAATTGCATGCTTCAGAGCAGTTGTTATGTGGCCTACCAGAATGCCCTGAGAGCCACAAACTAGCTTACACGTTAGGCTCCCCCCAGTGAAGCTGTTAAATTTACATGCTTTTGTGGTCTGGTTAGGTGTTGTACTCTTTATCCTGTCTTAAAGCTTATTTCTGCGATCTTCTGTCTGATGGCTGCTAGGAGGTCAATTCCCAAACACCAATCAAGGCATCAAAGTGCGTCCTTTCGATTGATGTGTCTGAGGGACAGTTATGTGGGGGTTTTTATGACACACGTGCTGTAATGTGCTTTTTGTGGATATGAGAAAGAGAAAAAAAGCCATTAAATCTGAGGGGTACTGTGCTGCGCATCTGTAGCAGTGCTGTATTGTTGCTTACGTGCACAATGCTGCAGTATTTGTAGATGAGTTCTTTCCTGGGAAGATGACTTCAGACCTGAAAGCAAGTTCAGTTAGGGAGTGAAGATGAGAGGTCAAACTGTTGAGTGCTGAAGTCCTTCTTTCCTAATGGGTTGCATCTCCTTTGCTTTTGAGAGTGAGGCTTAGGTTGTGCAGTGGGTAAGCTTTCAAAGAGCACCTGATCTTTGTTCACTTGCTGAATGTCAACTTCTGCAGTAGAAGGCTTCTTCTGGTCAGCCTGTTTTGTTAGAAGGCACAATGTGAATGCTTTGAATCTGGAGTAAACGTCTGTTTCTTCCTCGTCTTTTCCAGGCCTCCTGGTTATCCCAACATGAACCAAGGAGGAATGATGGGTACTGGACCTCCTTATGGACAGGGACTTAACAGCATGGCTGGCATGATCAACCCCCAGGGCCCACCTTATCCCATGGGTGGAAATATGGCTAACAACTCGGCAGGTAAGCGGTGTGTCCCAGTGCCGAGTGCTGGGCGTTGGGTGACTTCATGGGTCTGGATTGGAAAGCAGTGTCATGGATTCTTGTAACTTCCTAGGGATGGCAGCAAGTCCTGAAATGATGGGTCTTGCGGATGTCAAATTAACTCCTGCAACTAAAATGAACAATAAGGCTGATGGGACCCCAAAAGCAGAATCCAAGTCAAAGGTAAAACTTTTTTTTTTTTCTTAATATACATGTATGTATTTAATGACACAGTGTACGGATCCAGTGGGGAGTGCACCTCCCGAGAGAAACCCAAGGTGACTTGCCCTCTTCCATGAGCAGGCTGGCCATTAGCATGGCTGTTTGTGCAGCATGTGATGGTGCTGCTGTGTGCGAGCACGGTTTTAACTCAGCAGTGTGGCAGTGAGTGGGTACCCTCAGCTGGGATGTGTTGTCTTTAGGAGAGTGGCATATGCTGGCATCTCCTGTTAGGTGTGAGCAAGCTCTATGAGTGCTGTCCTCCCTTGTATCCCCCTCTAGGGATCAGTTTTTTCAAGTCTCCAAATGCAGTAGATAGCTGATGAGGCTATAGATATCCTGAGATGTCCGGAGACCACAAAGATTCTTTGCTTGCTGTGGGTGAGTGCTCTGCTTTTAAGTGTTTGAGAATTAATGAAATGATTAGATATACTGTGTCTTGCCTTGACTGGCTGTTAACATATTTTCAGGAGGAAGACATGGTTTGTCTTTTTCGGTGCTTTATGGGTACAATCAGGTGAGAAAGTGTTGTGCTTTGTGATACTGTGTACTTGGCCTAACAGTGCTTTGGCAGCCAGGTTTACTAGCAGGAGGCATTTAAGCATTCATAGGAATACTGATGTTCTCTGGTCACAGTGACGGCAGCTTCCAGCATGGACTTAGGTTAGAGTCACATGCAGCACCTGTGGCCATGCTGGTTCTCTGGATGTTTATCTCCTTCAAGATATGCCCACAAAAGGCTGCTCATCAGCCATCTTCTTGTCTCTGGAGGCTGCTTATCTCTGGTTGCCTCTGGCCTTCAAGTCTTCAAACCAAAGATTTCTTGGATTTATCCATCTGTTGAAGTTGTCCAAAAGCAAGCTTTTGACAAAGGTTCAGACTGTCTTAGACTTAGACTCTTGGAATTTCCTGCACTTGTTCATCTGTCAGAAACAGTCTCTAGCACTTACAAGCCACAAGACCTTGCTGACTTGAAATTTAGATTTGAAATGTATCTACACTGATTTGCTAGGATTCCTCATGGTGGTGAGCTGCAGTGGAAGAGAAAGGGCAAGGTCAGGTGGTATCTCCTTCCCCACTCCCATGATCCACACATTTCTTTCTTCTCACACTTGAAGCAGAGAGCTGTACTGGCACTTCTGATCCAGCCCTATCAAGTTCTCTTCTGAAAAACTCTACGCTTTCCCCATGCCTAATTGAAATGGAAATGGTCACTCTTCCATTCATACTAAAAAAGGTACATTTTGGTTATTTAACTCCAAAGTCAAACCCTCTTAATTTCTGGAATCAAGATTTCTTTACATGAAATAGTGTGAAAAATCCAATTCAAGTGCAGTTGAAATTGCTCAGAGGGTGCTTATCAGCAAAGGTGGAGAAAGAACTTTTTTCAGGATTGTAAAGAGGGCCAAGCAGCATACTGTTCCTTATTTGTATTTTTTCTTTTTCTTTCTGCTTAGGAACCAGACCAATGCCCCTCCTCCTATTTTGAGAAGCCAGCGGTCCCACAAGCTGTTCTTTCTGTAGCCATGATGATGCCCTGTTGCTGTGTCTCCTTCTCTCTAATAGCTGGTGACCAGACACCACACCCCAAGAAATCCTACTGTTCTTTGGATATGCACTTCCTCCTCCTAGAGAAAAGTAAAATCATAGCTCATATTAAGATGTGCTATGCTTTCTGAGATGGGCTGAGTTGAGGAGGCAACAGAATCCTTACAAGTGACATTTTTTAAGTGAATTTTTAAAGTGTGGGATCACTGCAAGCTCACTCTATCTCAACAGGGTACTGTGTTGCCTGAAAAGAGCCTCCTGCAGCCAGAGGTCAGATATTTGCCCTTTATCACTTTGTTGTTGTTGTTGTTGTTGTCTATGAAGGTAACAAACCAAGGAAACTCATTTATTTTGTTGGCAGCTACCATCTGTTGAGTCTGTTGAGGAGGCTCACTCAATATCACATTTCAGAGGAAAAACAGGAATTTCATATAATTAAGTCAGTGGAGCTCAGTTCATACTCATACACATTCCTCTACACTGAATACACAGCAAAGAACATGTTGTCTAGAGGGTACTTTCTGAAGGTCTTTATTAAGATATTCTTTGTGGGAAAACCTGGTAATATAGCACTAAAATCACTGTGATCTTGCTCCTCCTATTGTCTAGATTATGCCATTTTGAAAGTGCTGCAGACAAAGAAAAGGTTTTTTGTTTTCCCCACTTACCATATTGAAACTATATTTGCATGAGATCGAACCTCCTATGTTTCTGAGTCAGAGGTCTCTGCAATCTCTCAGAATTTCCTGCCTGCTATACAAGAGATCATGACTGAGAAGTTAGGGGCATGTGAGCACAGGAATATAAGACCATAGCAAACCCCCAAACCCTCACCTAAATGTTGTCTTAACAAAAATAGTAATTTTTTAATAGCACTACAAATACAGAGCATTTGGGAAAATCGTTAACAACTATCTACAACAGTGAACTACAGTTATTTTTACTGTGTGAGGTACTTAGCACCTGGATTTGCTTGTGCATGAGAGGCCTCACTGCAGTGCTACAATTGAGCACATGTTTGCCCTATGTAACTCTGTCAGGTAACGATGTTTTGTTTGAGAGCAAAGAGAGTTTTGACAGCAGTATCTGCAGGGAAGTTTGACTCAGCCAGAAGTAAGTATGTAAGTACCTGTAGGTCTCTGCAGCATAGCTGTACATAGCTGACATCACGGTTTGAGTTGCTACTAGTCAGCTAAGATAGTTTGGAGCCAGAGCTTCTGCACACTGTAATGCAGAGTATTCTCTTAAATCCTCTTTAGTCTCTTCTGCAGTTGTTTCCTCATTTGCTCTGACAGAACTGTGTGCACAGAGTCAGTCACTGCTGGGAACAGTGCATGTCCTAGGATGTGTTGTTTTCTGAGCTGTGAGCAGTGTGAACCTGCATCAAACCCACACTAAGAGCTTTCTCCCCATAAGGATTATATTATTGCAGTTGTCTTATATATATTATATTAGTTTAGCAAAAAGGAATTAATATGTGATAGTTGTAAATTTTTCCAGCTCAGCTTTTCTTGGTGTGTGAACAGTCTTGTTTTTCAAAACAATCTCCACTTCGTTGAAGCACTGAAGTCACAATTGGCTGCTTTTGTCTTTTCATCCACCAGGTGCAGGTACTTGCTCTTGGGTTTCATACGAATTGTTGCTCATTATGGCATAACAAGTCACACTGGGGAGAAGCAGCAAAAAGTTTGGTGAAAGGGACACTGTGATGAAAGTGAAGGAGAAATAAAGGGGAGGAGGCAGGTGGGTGGTATGACCACTATAGACATGACCAGTCATGCTCAGAGGGACATTAGAATACATCAGTGAGTTCTTTGACAAGAGTATGTGTGTCAGTGTATTGCATGTGTATGTCTCAACTGTTTAAATGCAGAACCAGAAATCTGGGAGCATGTGCTTGATTTGTCAAGTCGCCCAGTATGGATTGCAAGAATAAAGGAATGCCACTGCTAACATCACATTGGAGTTGGAGAGTTTTCTTCCCAGATTTTTCTGATGACAGCACAAATAAAGGGAAGATATTCTGCATCACAGTGAGTCAAGCAATTGGGATTAAATCTGAAGAACTCTGAGAGAGGAACTCACAACAACTCAAACTTGAGGGGCTGCACCGCTGCAGATGAGGGCTTCGTTGCAGACTGATGATTCCAGATTTTCAGGTATGGTTGTGGAAGCAACGGAGTCCCCAAATAGATAAAAATATAAGCATTAGTGTACACGAAAACCTTCTTTTTTCCCTAGGTGGAACTGTGTAAATAGATTCCAACTTTAAGCAGATGTAAGATGCAGACATCAACTTCTGCAGACTTAGATGTTTGTAGCCTCAACACAGATTCTTTGTATTTGTCATCGGTCTTACTCAAAGAAAGGAAATTAGAAGTATTTCCAACAACATAGTCAAATTCTTCTGTTCACTGTGGATTTTTTGTTTGTTTTAAAACTTTGTAGATCTTTTCTTTGTTTTTTTTTTTTTTTTTTTTTTTTTTTGTTGTTGTTGTTGTTGTTTGTTGGTATTTAAAATGAGAGTGTGGCAACTCTACTCACCCTTACTGACTTGCCTTCCGCCCTCCCCACTTCCAGTTCAGCTGGGAGCTGAAGGGTTTTTCCTCTGCCAAGTTCCTGCACACAGTTTCCACATAACTGCTATAAAAGGAAAGGCAGTTTAGGAATCAAACATCTAGCAACAAAACCCTTTGTTTCCTCTGACTTTACAGGTGAATATTTTAAATAAAAGCCACACTGGGAAAAACATACAGTTCCATGCAGGATCACCAGCTGTCTCTGAGAAAGCTTTGCTTTAAAGGATCAGTCTTTCACTTGCAAGTCTTCTGCTTGAACTACGTTTCAGCAAGCATTGGTGAGCCGAAATTGGTGAGTTGTACTGGCTGCCCATAGCATGTACTTTTCAAAAGATTTAGCAACCTCTGAACAGAGATCACATTGTTTTCCTCCTCCCTGTCCCTTTCCCTTACGGTCGATGATCTCAGATGATCTGCTCTATATCATCTCCACAAGTCTTTGTCACTGCAGCTCGCTGTAAATTCCTGGCAGCAGAAAGCAGCGTTTTACTCTTTGACCCTGGATTTCTGTCAGTTCCTTGAGCCGTGTTCAAACCTAATCTCAGCCCTGGACATTATCATAGGGTCAGCTTTTAAACAGCTCCAGATTTCTACTGTCACGAACACCACCCTTAAGCAAGTTCAAGCAACCTGGAGATTTCATAAGGGCTGCTACTGATATTATGAGAGCAATTTTCAGAAGTGAGTCTCTGGACTCCATCACTCCATCTTATGACTCAGCCTCAGAACGCATACTGTAAGGGACAACAAGAAATTAAAGGGCCCATTTTAGTCATTGTTTATTGAAGGTCAGGTTGTTCTGCCAAAATTATCCAGAAGAGAATTGCTTTCTCACAGGTCAACGTGACATCTCAAACAAGTTTTTTCATACCAATCAGCTTGTAAGAGAGGCAAAAGGCAGTAAATGCCCCTTTCATTCAGACAGCTCTGTTGATGTTCCCAGGAGACTCATATGCTTTCTTTTGCTCTGGATCATCAAAGATGCACAAATGGATATTACATCAGTGGTCTTTATGTAGTAAACAAACAGAAAACAATTCTGACAGACTGGCATCCTGTCTGGCAGGTAGGGAGACACACTGTCAATCTGAGAAAGCAGTGAAAAGGAAACCAGAATTCCTAAGTTTCTGGTAAAATGACAATAGAACATTTGGTACCTAATAAATGATACTTGCAAGATACTTCCGTAGCTTCCTGTTAACAGAACAGTCTCCTTTGCAGGACCATTCTCTTCCACAGCATCACCATATTCCAGATTAATTGAATCTGTGTCCAATGAGGAACTGAAGAGATATTTAGAGA
Organism: Tympanuchus pallidicinctus; assembly: GCF_026119805.1. Taxonomy (NCBI): domain Eukaryota; kingdom Metazoa; phylum Chordata; class Aves; order Galliformes; family Phasianidae; genus Tympanuchus; species Tympanuchus pallidicinctus. The sequence goes on along the minus strand of NW_026294753.1, from coordinate 26,583 downwards.
TCTTGATGGCTATGGAAGAACCTAAGCTGACAGAAGGCACACAGACCCAAACAAGGCTCAGACTGCTGGAGAACCTCCTGCCAGCCAGGGTGAATGAATGACAATGTGGAGAGCAAGCTGAGACGTCGTCCTCTGTGTCTTCATAATGGTAGGAACAATTCGTGGATCCATGTTGGCCAATTCGTCTACTGAGGAAGCAGTCAGCTTAGTTTTGTACCATGGGATATCACTGTAATATCTTGTTTGACCTCTTGCTGTTCAAAAAGTGCACCCATGTGTTTGTACATCATTTACAAAAGCCGGTGTTGTCTGGTGCTGCCATAATATGTTGGAGTCCTAAGAGGAAAGAGCTAAATCTGCAAACGTTTCTCATTGTTTACTGGAAATTAAATAGGCAGTCCCACAAACTACTGCCCTGCCACAGAATTACTTTCTTGGGAAAGTCAAGAGAATTAATACATCATGACATGAGCATACCTCATCTCATTTGATTCTCTATTTCTGGGGCAAAAAAAAAATGAGAACCAGTGGGGAAAGAAGAATACTAAAAGGCTCCTTCTGCTTGCTGAGAGAAGATGGTCGGAAGAATCTGCTCGTTTTCACTGAAGCTATGTGCTAAATAGTGTGTTTCCTATCTGCAGGTTCAATTCAGCACTGAAAGCTTAATTAGCATTGCTCAGGAACAGGGAAGCATTCAGATTCACAAGAATAGTTTTGGCTGAGGCTTCTAAGCACACTCTTTACAATGGTCTCCATGGCATTTTTAAGCTGCTTGCAACTGTTCACTGTTAGGCATTCTGATTCAAAGTGAAATTCTTCAACAACAGTGCCATCAACAGAAGTGATGTGCTTCTGAGCAAAACGGGTGTACAACAAACCTAAATGCATGGAACTTGGCTCAGATGTTACCTATAGCAAAAACAGCATTTCTCCAGAGTGAGAAGAAAAGAGGGATACTCAGAAGCCAAACAGATTGTTCAACAATTAATAGGAAGATACTGAAATATGTGAAATTGATAACTTAGGAGTTGTTTTGTTGGAGGAGGGATTCAGAAGCCAAAGCAAAGGAACTGCAAGGTGCCAGCTGAAGTTTCCTATTGATGGATATGTGCTGAACAGTCACCACAAACCCTTCCCATAATCTTATCAGCTACAGGGACTCAGAGGAATGCTACAAAAGTTGCTGGGTCAGGGAAATGCAGTTCTGTAGGAGACAGAAAGAACACATCCTGAGTTACACCAGGAGAGGTGAGGCAGGCTTCCCAAAATGTCATGCCACCAAATGTGCTTTGCTCTGTACTGGAATGTTGAAAAACCCACAACCAAACAGTCCAAAAAGATAATGTTTGGTTATTACAGAGAAGTGCCAGGAGTCAGAAATAATACAACAAGCATATGAGAAATTAAACTCTTAAATAGCGTCAAACTGTATCCTCTGTGAGGTCTCTCTCTGCAGTTTTGACTGAATCTTTGTACTTCCAAAACATGACAACTTATTCTTGAAGAGCAAAATTGAGTATCTGAGAGAAAATACAAAAATACTTTGAATCACCAGTTTCGTTAACAGCACTGACCTAACTTCGTTGTATTATGGCATTAGGAAAAACTATTCATACTCAAATAGTAACTAAAAGTGTGTTTGCAGAGGAAAATAAATGCAAAATTTACAGTACTGATTTCTTTTATGCTTTCTTTAGAAAGCGTTCGTAAAGTTGAATAGTCCTTACTGAATAAGAATACAGAAACAGTATTGGATGAGGACCTGCAGACGATTGCAGTTACATGTGCTGCTCTGCATCCCACTTGTTCATGTTACTTACAAATTTGCCTGTTAGTCTTCAAGCAAGAAAAGGAAAACAAAAACAAAGGAAAGAAATGGTGATTTGTGAAATATGTCACTATTCCATCATATCCACCACCATCAGAAATAATGCCTATTTGCACACATAAATCTGCCTAAAGCACTTGTAACTTTTCCTTTCTGAAAAAGGTAATACATTATTGCAGTAATACATATTACACGTGAATATTTATCAAAGGGAAATGATAGTATACCCATATTTAATTTTTAATCTGAGGTCTTGGATATTGCTAATTTTCCTGGCAGCATTAAGAGGAATAATTTTGTAATTCAGAACTGTAATGAACTGCAAATGAACTGCAAGTAAATAGAACTGAACTATCTTTTGCAAAGATGTGAGGAAGAATTGAGGGCATGCAGGCTGCATGTGGAACTACAGAAAGTCATCACATTCCATATGTGTCAGACCTCCCTGCCTTGAGTTCTGCCGCCTGAGTTCACACCCTCTGAGGACAGAACTGCCTCTGCCTGCAGCCCTGGGATGTGACTGAGCTGCAGTCTCAGAAGTGTTGTTTTGTTTCACATTGCTTGCTCTACTGAGAAAGGTTTGGGCATTAGCAGCTGGAAGGAAAAAAAGTTTTGAAAACTGAAACCAACTGTAGCCTGCAGCAAGAATGCTGGCCTCCATCTGCAGGGATTTGACAAGAGGCAGGAGTGCAGCAGAGAGGAGCATGGGCAGTTCCCCCAGCTGTTGGCAGATTCTCTTTTGCTCCCAGCAGAAGCACTGGGAGATGTCCTGTGTGTGTCTGCAGCACTCTGTGCCTGAAGGGTGTCCCCATGCCCTTCTCCAAGCCTGCTGCACTCAGGCTCACAACATGAAGCAACGTTGAGGACACAAGCTGGATTCCTCTTGAATGAAACAGAGCCAGAAAATGTTCTCCAGAATCATACCTCAAGCATTCTGGCTGTAAATTGGTGTTCAGATAGAAACCACTAAAGAGTCAACCACAGAATGATCTGTGTTTGAAGGGACCTTAAGGGCCATCTGGTTCCAAGACCCTGTTGCAGGCAGGATTGTCATGACTAGCTGAGGCCGCCCAGGGCCCCATCCTAGAACACCTCCAAGGATGGGACATCCACAGCTTCTCCAGGCAGCCTGTGCCATGCTTCACCACCCTCTTAATAAAGAATTTCCTTCTGAAATCTGATACTTCAAGCAGCCCAGTCCTGAGCACCAGTGGGCTGTGCAGAGGCCTAGGAAGTTTTATACCCCAAAGAACCTGCGTTGCACAGACACAGACAGGCCCCCTTCACTATCTTTTTAGCCAGTCCAATGCTTAGAACAAACTAAATTGCTACTGAAATGCATATACAGGGTAAACATCAGGCCCTCAGCACCACAGGTTTTGCTCTACAGACTGGCTCCTATATTTGCTGATGGGAGCTCAACCTGCGATGCCATCAGCACCCCGAGCTGGCAGGTGCCAATTCCTTCTCTGTCCCCAGCTTCTCCACGGCCAGAAAACAAGCAGAACAGAGAGAGGGAACTGAGCTCTGCAGATCAGAGCAACCCAGACAGAGACAAATCAAGCAAATGGGATAAACCAGGATCACATGAAATAGACACTTACCACACGGCTCAAACAAATTCTCAGTCAATTTTAAAGGAAAAATACCTTGACAAAAATAGCAATAATTAAAAATAAACAAACAAACGAATAAATATATATAGGGGAGATTTAGGACTTGAGCCATACACCAGAAGACAGTGGTGACTGTGGCTCTGCTGGGCCCATTCCAGCTTCTCGTAGGAGTGTTCATGCAGGGCTGCCCCAAACCTGGTGATGAAAATGGAATTCTCATTTTATTCTTCAAGGCCTCCATTTTCACATCAAATAAAAAAATAATAATAAAAAAAATCTTCTGGCGGCAGAAGAGGTTTCAAGTTATCCTCCAGCAATCTATTCTGGCATCTAACTTGTGCCTTGGATCATCTGCTGCTCTCACAAGGAGCTGGGGTCTGAAGGTCCTACATGGCTGGCTCTCCGACATAGACACTACTGTGCATGCATTTTTGATGCAAGAGTTGGCAATTTGAGTAGAGCCCTTTGAAATTAATAAACCAGCAGAAAATTTCTGCTTGCATTTGCTGAAACAGCAGCTGTATGGACCTTCTACATCAGTCATTTGTTCACCAAAAAGCCTCTCAGTGGTAAAAGGAACAGCAACCTTGAAAATTACTGTAGCACCGGTCAGAGCATTGTTTGTTTTGGTGGTTGGTGCATCAAAGCCAATTCAAAGAAAACCACTTCTGGGGAACCCTTCCGGGTGTCTTGCAGCAAGGCAGGCAGGCAGCATCATTACTCAGTGCTGGAAAAGCTGCAGCTACAACTGAGTTTTGATCACACTTAATTCACCTGTCCATGTCTTCTTCACCACAATGGATCGTAGAATCAGTGAATCACCAATGTGAAAAACCAACAATGCTTAACAACTCTGCACATGGAGATCTGTAGGGCTGCTTGTTACCCTGGCAGCTCTGTCTGCTCAGCTGAGTTGGTTCCAGTTGGTGCAAAGGTGGCATGGGACAGGGGGCATTGCTTTCTGCCAGCTGGATACAGCTGCTGGCTGAACTGGCCAAGACGGAGCCCACCCTGTGCGCCTTCCCATGTGCACATCCACCCCGAGAATGGAAGTCCTCCTTCTCTGTGTACCCCATTCCACCACAACGAGGAAAGAAAACCATTTTGGCACCTGAAATGCTTCTGCTCCTGCAGCCTGGGCACTGCAGTCACAGCTCTGCAAAGGGTCATGTCCGCAACAGAAGGACTTTCCCCAAAGCAGGGGGAAAACAGGGAAATTCAGCAAGAGAGGAAAAAGAAGTCGTTTTCTAACTCTTGATGCAACTAAGCATGGTGTGTGCCAAAACACGAGGGGGCACTCAGCAATTAAAATGATTTTGCAGAGGGAAAGGAGAGAGGGAAAACCTTCCTCTCAATGCTGCAAGGCCCTGAGGAGATGAGAAAATCAGACAAAACTGCAAAACGGAGAATGCCTTTTCAGGGGCGTTCCCCTAAAGGGAATGGGGAGACATAGGGCAGATGCAATGGGACAGGACTTAACTGGATGCAGTTTAGAAACAAATCACCCCAGCTCTTGCTTGGGCTGTTGCCCTTTGTTGCTGGGAATCCTGGGGATCCCAAACCTCCCAGCTGCTGGCTTTCCACCGTACATCCTCCCTTGGAGCCAAGCACGCCTTTCCCAGCAGCAAGCAGCAGGCTGGAGTCAGCACCAAAACCAAAACCTCCTTGCACCTTGCCCTGTCCTTCCTCCACACGTTGTCTCTTAGTTTCAGAAAATAGGGCGAGACCCCAGTGAAATGAAAGCTCTGGGACAAAACGGCTGCTTTATTCTCCTCCTCCCCTTTCCTTGTCTACACCCCGCAGAAAGGCCATTTGCCAAGCAAGGGACGCAATTACCAGGTGTATGAGGGGCAGAGCAAACCAAGCTCAATTTCAAAGGCTTGTTTCTTTCACATTACTTCCCTGAGGTCCGATACCATCATAGAGTCATAGAATCATATAAAGGCCTGGGTTGATCCTTTTCAACCCAGTGATCATCTAGTTTCAACCCCCCTGCTACATATAGGGTCACCAACCAGGCTACCACCAGTCCAGGCTGCCCAGAGCCACATCCAGCCTGGCCTTGAATGCTTCTGGGGACGGGGCATCCACAACCGTCTTGGGCAACCTGTTCCACCGTTTCACCACCCTCTGTGTGAAAAAACTTCCTCCTAATATCTAGCCTAATCCACCCCTGTCTCCAGTTAAAACCACTCCGCCAAGTCCTATCACTATCCACCCTCGTAAAGAGCCGTTTATCCAAGAAAGAGAACAGCACAGGATTTTTTGTTTGTTTGTTTGTTGGTTGGTTTTATTGTGGGTGTTTAATTGGTTGTTTTTGGTTTTGCTTTTGCTTTTGCTTTTGCTTTTGCTTTTGTAGGAGCTCACCCACGTCCTGCACACCTCCACTTGAACCTCAAGTGGAGCAGGGGGTAGTCTTGCAGATGGAGCAGTGCAGGAAGTCTGACAAGATCTTGAGGTGCATCCAGTTCATCATCTGAGACGGAGGAAGCTCGCTTTCTGGGTCCTCATCAGGACCCTCAGAAGGACTGTAGCTATGGCGAGCTAAGAATCTTCAAATTATTGGTGATACTTGTCCTGGAGAGTGCGGGATGAAGGACAAAAGCTCTGCTGCTGATTCCCCGCTCTCACGTTCAGGGCCGTCCGCTGACAGAAAGCAGCACTCAGGACTGTTCCCGTGGACCTCTTTCACGGCTCTGAGTTCACGCTCCAGGCCTTCCAGGTGACTTTGAAGACCTTTGGCCTCTTGGATGGCAGAACGGAATGGACCGGAACTATTGCTGAGATTCCTGTTTGATGGGGCAAGAGTCTCTTCTGTTGCCTCTCCCAGCTCCATTCTGCCCTCGTCTCCAGTTGGAACTCTCTCCTAGTTGGTATCAGGATGAGCCGGTTCTGCTGCTCTCTCTTCTCTCTTGCACACTCTGTGAGAAGGAGTTTCAGAAAGCACTACTCACTGACAGGAAATAAGGGGAAACTTGAAAGACTTGGCAACTTGGTAAGTCCTGGCAGTGCACTGCCAGCAGCTGATTTGGCCGTCCAGGATCCTGGCACTACAGATGCTTCATTGCCAAATGCAGCAATCGGGTGTTTTGGGGAAAAGCCTACTCACAAGTATGTTTTGCACATCCATATCACAGCACCACAGGCCAGCACCGCAGCAGGGAACATTACCACGGCTGCGATGTAGCGCTTCCGCGCAGATTGGTGAACAGCAGCCTCTGTGCTTTTCCCGGCATTCATCCCTGGAAGAAACGAGACAATGTCCCACGGACCCTTCACCTGCTACAGATGATCTCCCAGTGTGCTCCATGGACCCAAGAGATTTTCATTAGCGGGTGCCTCTGTCTCTGTGCCTAAGCACCGGGGGACAAGAAGGATTGCTTCCACCTCTCGCTGGGGACGGAGAGGCTGCACAGGCACTACCCGTGTCTTCCTCTGGGCCGAGGGCTGGGGCTGTGCCCTGGGATCTGGGCTTTGTCTGTGGGGAGCACTGCAGAGCAGAACCCCTCACGCTTTCCCCAGCGCGCGTGTCCTGAGCTCTCCCGCAGGACACCCCCAGGCTGGAGGTCGGGCTCCAGCCAGCGCAGGGCACAGCCGGAGCCAGCCCGGGGGAGAAACACCCCTGCAGGCTCCTACCGCACAGGACCCCGCTCATCGCCCTCGGGTGGCTTTGTTGCAAAAGGGCAAGGCTCACAACTCGGGGAACTGCGAGTGGTGGGAGCTGAGCAGCGTCACAGAGGTCTGCACGTCCCTCCTCTGGCACGCCGCTGGAACAACTCTCCACACCCCACTGAGGTCAGCCACTTTCACAGGGCCATCCCTGCCTTCTTTGACACGTGCTCTGTGCCCACACGCTCAGGTTTGGCTGCTGACCTGGTGTGCAAGGTTGCTGGCGCGGTTAGTGATGCTGGATGAAGTTACGCGGCACAGAAATTACCTGGCGTGCCAGCTGTTGGCGCTGCCTGCGTTCCGCTGTCCGAGACCGGCAGGGTGGGATGGCTGCCTTCCTGCAGTGCATCCTGCTCAGTTTCTTGGTCAATTCCTTTAGAAAGAAAGCAGGACAGTAGGATTGGATGCGATGTGCTCTCATCGGGAACTGAGCTACTCCAACCCTGAGCCCGCCCAAAGCCTGCTGCTCCCAGCCCCCCACATCCACTGCCACCCCCTCCGTTGCCCAAGGGCACTTGGGCCCTCCCAGGAACTGGAGGGTGCCGACCCTCTCATGCCTCCTCAGGAATCAGCTCCTATGCAAGGCCCTCACACCACGTGCTGCGAGCGTCACCAACCACCACAGCCAGCTATCTGCAGGCTGAAATTAAAGCTCCAGCACAAGCACCTTCAGAATCAGCATCTCCAGCTCGTTTCCAGCACTGCTAGCACAGGCAGCCATCCCTGCTCGGGATGCTCCTCCTGCCTTGCACTGGCTCAGCTGCACAGAGGGCTTTGTACGAACAGAAGCACAGCACTCGCCAGTTGCTGCCGCCTGGGTGCCAGCGTCTGCACAAAGCAGCTCTGACAAGTAATGGTCCTGCTGGGGGAGCAGCTGCCGCTGGGTCTTGGCTGGATGCAGAAGTGGCAGCAGACCATCCCTGGTGCTTGACAGTGTCTGCAAGGCGTTACATGGAACACCGCCACAGCACGGCCCTGAGCAATCCCTTCCTGCTACGGATCCAGGCTACGGCCTGTCCACACATGAACATCAGACCTCAGCTTCCCAGGTTTCACGGTGAACAGACTGAAGTGTACCTACCACGCGGTGCCTTCTCTATTTCCTTCAGCAGTTCCTTTAGGAGACGGGGTAAGCCCTGGGACTTTCTTCCTCTTTCGGGTTCATCCTCTGCTCTTTCCGGACCTGTACAGAACGTATGAAGTCAAATATCAGGTGCATGCAGTTTTGGAGACCAGCGGTGAGTCAGCAGAGTCAGTAAAGACAAACTACTCAGCGCTGGCATTCCAGCTGGGCTGCAGCGCAGGAGGAAACGAACGACCGGGCAAAAGACATCCATGGGGGCGCTTCTGCCACCAAAGACCCAGGAAAGGTTTCACTCACACACTGCAGCATCACTGAAGAGCAGAGCATACGGGGGGAAAAATCGTGCCAAGAAATGGCACTGAAATGGGCGAGGAAAGCTCTCGCAGGAATTACAAAGCCGTGACTTACCCATGCCATCCGCCAGAGTTTCGGTCCCAGAGCTCAGAGCGGATCCTGGATCACCTGCTCCAGTCCCATCTGCAAACAAACGCACGACACAGCAACTCCCATTAAACATCCTTCCAGGCAGAATGACACAGGATGCAATTAAAGCCAGGGATTCCTTCACGACTCTGTTCTCTCCCTTCCACACAGGAGCACCTCGGAAACAGGTCCTGGGTGCCTTGCAGGGGCACCACCGCCATTCATAACTAACCCCGTGTGCAACCGCCCAGAGGAACACCCTCCTGGAGCTCAGCCCACCTCTAAACTCAACTGCATGAACTGGACTAAACCTAGGCTTTGGTAAGCCACTGCCTGGAGACACAGCTGTAAGCAAGGACAGAGGAGAAACGTTGCCATTGCAAGTGCCCATCTCCCTCTTCCTTAGCGAGCTGCAGTGAAGGAAGGGGCTCAGCTAATGGCACGGGGGGAAAGTTCCAAAGCTGCAGAGCAGCCAGGTGACCTGCTGGCTGGTACTCCACAGCTTTCCAAATACTTTCTCCAGGCCACGGGAAACAATGCTCAGGGACCTCATGGAAGAACACTCAGCCCCTTGAAATTTTCTTGCTGAGAGACCTCGGAGATACAGGGACGAAGGCAACACCACCCTGACAGCACGGAGCACCCAAGAAGCAACGGCCATCCACGCTTCTCGGGGAGAAGAACCCGCTGGCCGCTGAAAAGCGGAACCCTTGCTGAACTATCCCAGCCAAATATGATCCAATACCGAGGAAATGAAGCCTGCTGACTTACCTCCAGCATCCCCTTCAGGCTCGTAGACAGGATACTCTCCTGTGGATTCACCAGCACGGCCTGCAGGCACAAGTGTGATCAGACAGACACAGGTGAGGAGAGCTTCCAGCACGTGTGGGGCCTCCTTTTCCCTGAGTGACCTGTAGGCTCTGGCGGTGGGCCAGGGAATGCCACGGCCCAAATACAAAGGTCTGGGCTCTCTCAGCTGAAGAGGGGCAGCGGTAACCTTCCCACTGAAATGTGGCAGCTCTCCGAGTAAAGAAATACTCATGGCTCGACTGTGCATGCCCCTCAAGGCTCAAACCGACTCGGAAGATCTTGAGGGGATCTGAAGTCAAATTGCACCCAAGTAAACTGGGAGAGCATGAACGTTTCTGCCTCCAAGGAAACAGACACTCACAACTTACCTCTGGGTTGTTCCACAGGCACAGGCACAAAATCGAAACCCAAACGATCATTTGCAAAGGGAGCACCAAGGGCATCACCTAGAATCAAGAACAGATGGGAGAAATTCCCATTGCATGGCGTGATCTCCTTCTCCCTCGGTCACTGGATGCGGGGCGTGCAACGGGATGGCAGAAGGACTCAGGTCACGATTTCCAAAGTTGCGGAGTGGCCAGGATGATGTGTAGGCTGGCACCTGGCAGCGTACACAGTGCTCTCCCCAAGCCGTGTGCCACATCCCTCAGGGACCGCGTGGAAGAAGATGCAGCCCCCCGGGGCTTTCTTACTGGGAGGCCTCTAACGGACAGGAAGGTCACCCTGAAGCACTGGAGGAAGGCACGCCTGTCTCTTCCTCTGGGCCGTGGGCCGGGGCTCTGTGTTGGAAGCTGGCATTCACCTATGGTACCACGAGTACCACGAGCCTGGAGCAGAAATGCTCACGCTTTTCCCAGCTCTCCCCAGGACGTCTCCCAGGATGAAGGCTGTGCTCCAGCCAGCAAGCAGCAGAGCCATGGCCCGGCGTGGCTGGAGCCGGCTCTGGGGAGCAGCGCTGCCACGGGCTCCGGCCCGGCTCCTGCTGCGCTGGCCCTCACCCCCTGCCCGACAGCACCCCCGTGGAAGGCAGGCCCCAGGGAAGCGTGGCACAGGGCCGTGGGGACACAGCCTGACTTCTTGCCGCCAGTGCAGCTCGGTTTGGGTCCCATCTCTGCCCACCCACCTGCTCCCGGTGCTCGCCACGGAGCAGCACAAGTCTCCCGGAAACACATGGCCATCAGTAGGAGGAAGAGGACAAGGCGGGCAGGGGCCATGGCCCCCCACACTCGCACCATGCTTCCAACACCACCGCTGCAGCCACAGTGAGTGTCGCACAGAGCGAAGCCTGCGGCACGGCACAGCACAGCACAGTCATAGGACGGGGCATTGTGACCTCATACGCCAGCTCCGAGATTCCGGGCGGCGGCTCCCCGCGGGCTGCTGCTCTTGTGATGCACTGCACCAGGGCTGCGTGGGGCCGGTGCTTACATCACAGAAACGCAGAGCCATAGAATGGCTTGGGTTGGAAGGGACAGCAAAGAGCTTAGAACCCCAGCCCCGCCGCCGTGGGCAGGGATGCCACCCGCGGGGTCATGCTGCCCAGAGCCCCATCCAGACTGACCCTGAACACCTCCGGGGATGGAGCACGCACGGCTTCACCTGGCAGACTTTCATAGTGCTTCAACTACCCCAAGAGGGAATTATTTCCTGCTCCATGCTCCCATGATGCCTCCGGCCATTGAGGAAGGGATGCAATATGGAAATGGGGTCTGGATCGAGGGTGCTGCTGCACAGGTTGTCCATGCGTGTGAAACGTGCTGCAATTAAGCAAGCCGAGCAGATAAAGCCTCTCCGGTATGGAGGATGACGGCTGAAACACAAACACGGGGAAGCTGACCTTCCCACTGTGGAAAGTGAAAGTGTTGTTTCTGCCCTGAACATTGAAAAGGGCAATTGATCTAAAGAATTAAGCTGCAACATACCCTTAGAAATAGCTGATGTGGAAAGTAAGAATACCATATACATATTAGTAACGTGTTTTAGAAACATAGTTACCAAATTACCTAACAAACACTTTCTCACGAAGCTGCAATAGATTTTGAATGTTCTAAACAATATGGGTACAGTATTGTGAACTAGGAAACAGATTGTGAGGTTGTTCATTAGACCGGCAGAAGCAAAACACATTGAACAAACTTTCAAGGAGTCAGGGCCTTTCTACAAAGCAGAACTGTCCCACTTTGTGGGAATGTTAGGATGCCATAGGCAGGCTCCAAGGTACTCCCCTCCATCCTCCTTCCGAGCTTATCTTTCTGCAAGGACAGGTGAATGACCAGAACAATGACCAGTGTGAAGGGGCACAAATGTTAATTAAACGATTGAGGCTATTTCTATGTTTATGCTGTAAACCTGACATCCGAAAAGTTACGACCAAATTTGTTTGTTAAGAAAGCAATTGTTAGAAGTCAATTAAGCAATGAAGACATTTGCATCTGGGCGGCAAAGATTTGTGTCTACTCGGTGTTTGTATGATCAGTGAAACGTCACGAAAGAGTGTGAACCTGCAGTACTCAGCCAATGAGGAACCAGGGGAGAAAGAGATCAGCGACGGGCAATAGGGGATAAAAGATGTAACACTGCTTTCTCGGGGCTCTCCTGCTTGCAGGAGGCCCGCCATTGCAATTGCGAATAAAATCTGCTTTATCAGAGAAACCGTCCTAGAAAATTATTTGGATATTTCCAGCACCACAAACCTGCCACGTCAAGTGTCACCTGCTCACGTTTTGTTGAGGGATCTGCAGTTTCATCTGTTTTCCTTCAGTTTTCCAGTACCTTGGCTAAGGACATCCCCTTTCCTGCACCAAGTGCATTTCCCACGCAGCGTAGCGTGCTTCCAAGCCTTCGAATCTAGTCGCAGAAACTGAAGGCTTGCTGGCTGCCACCTCCCATCCCCAAAGTCCCAGTGAACTCACCCACTGCTGGCAACTGGACGCTTGGTGGCGAGAGGACCGTCACCTATCGGTCAGCTCCCACCTGGCACTCCAGAAACTGCAGCAATGAATACAGCGTCCAGGAAGATTAAAGAAGCAAAACAGTTCTCTGCCCCTGCTCCTGCCTCCACCTGTCCTCAGCGTGCAGCCAGAAGAGGTGCGGCACTCAGGAGCACGATGGGAGCCCTTCGTATCTCCTCAGCTCCTGCCCTTCCAGCTCTGCAGAGACGTTTCATATCCCAGTGACATCTGCGGCCCCCCCCCCGCCGCCCCTCTCTCCCCCCACGCACACAGATGGGCCCGCTGGGCACCGGCACTGCCGTCCCAGCCAACAGCGGATTCGTCGCCCTGCCCGCAATAAGTCTGTCAGCACCGCGTGTTCATTTGGAGAGCGCCGGCCCGGGCGCTCGGTGGTTCCATAGCAGGAAGAAATGGTTCCCGAGGAGGGCCGTGGCACGCGCTGCCCCGAGGAGCGGCGCACACTGACGCGTGGGATCAGACTCTATGACCGCAAGGCAGTTGTAAAAGCAGGTACGTTTCATCAGGGCTGCGACGCCGGGTGCAAGGGGGGGACCTGCTCCTAACTCGCACAGCGGCAGGAAAAAGCTGCAGACGGAGGCCGAACTGATACAGAATCAGTAGTTTCCAGGATGCGGATACGCATTCATTGCATTCCGAGAACCCACCAGCACGCGGTCCCCCTCCCCCCCTCGCGCGTGCACAGTGAGTGGTGAGGGTCTCCTCCCGGTGGTCGTGGGACGAAGAATCCCTATCTTCACGTTATCCGCACGCCCTGCCCCCCGACCCTTCTTCCGGGAGAGCTCCGTCCGCCCCTTCGTCTCTGCGGAGCCAATTGGCTGGCCTGGCTGTCACTTAAAGCGCGGGCGGAGGGGCGAGCGGACGAACGGGGTTGCGCGGGGTGCCCGCTCCGCGCGTGCCCGAGTCCGGGTAACGAGCGCGCGGAGGCGTGACGTCACGTCCGCCGGGGAGCCGGCGGTACGGGGCTGAGTAGAAACGGGGGTCCTCGCGGGGTTGGGCGGTGGGTCTGGCGCGTTATTGGGGCGCCGGGGCCACGTAGGGCTGGGAAGGGAATCCGAGGCGTCCTCCTGGAGCTGCGGGTGCCGGGACGCGTTCTGGGGGCCCGTGGGGCTGGGAAGGGGGTGGAGAAGCGGGGGTCTCGCGAGGCCGGGGGGGCGCGGGCCTGTTATGCGGGTATTGCCCTGGGACTCGGGAGAAGGGGCGGCGGTCTCCGTGCCTGATGGGGCCTTTCTTCCCCCGACTTCCCCTCCGCCCTTTTGTTCCCCGCTCGCAGACCGTGGCCGCCCCTTTTTCCTCCACGCTGGTGCCGGGCGAGGCCTCGGAGAGCGACTCGGAGCCGGAGCCGGGGGGGAGCGCGGCCGGGCCCCCTTCAGCGGGGCTGAAGGTTCCGGGGGTGGCGTCGGAGACCGAGGAGGAGGAGGAGGAGGAAGAGGAGGAAGAGGACCGTGCGGCCCGAGTGCCGCTGCCAGGGGTGCCCCGGGGGCCCCTCATTGCTGCGGCAGCGGCTGGGGGCGGGAGAGGGGCGACTGCGGGGCGCGATGGCTGAGGCGCTGGGACGCGGTTTCAGTGGGGCTGCGCGGCTGCTGGAAGGCCTGGGGGGGCCCCTGGGCCGAGCCCGAGCTGGGGCAGCTGCCACCGCGCGCTGCCTGTGCCTGGTGCGCCGTGACCTGCGCGCCGTGGCTGCCACCGTGGCCACCGTCGCCGCCTGCTGCCCGACATCCGCGGGGAGCCGTGAGCGTGGGAACGCCAGTGGGTGGTGTTGGCAGCCGCGGGGAGCTCCTGGCGTCGTTGCAGTGTCGCTGTCGCTGACCTCCAGTGCTGTGTCCGACGGACTTGGGGGCTGTGGTTGTCACTGATGGCGTTCTTGCTGTTGCTGCGTTTCCAGTGCTGTGTCCCCTTGAGCTGCTGCTCCCATCAACAGCTCTGCCACTGATCGCTCAGTGTCTCAGCGGTGTCACCTGGCCTGTGGGGACCTTGGCCTCACAGGAACGTTGTCACCAAATGGAAGCTCCTGACAATTGCGTGGTCCGGAATCCTGTGGTTTTGCCCTGTTTAGGGGGTCTGAGGTTTGTGGCACCAAATAAAGCCCTTCGGGGGCACAGCTGCAGCAAGGACACAACTTTCACTAGGCGGGTGGCAGCGTGTTCACCCGTGGCACTGTTGTCCCAGTGGTCTGAGCAAGGTCCCTTTTGTTGCCCCTCGTGTCCCCACGGTGTTGTTTGTGTCCTGCCGTACGAATGTCTCCAGCACCTGGCCACTGTCCCCCGAGCTGTGGCTACATCCTGTCACCCTAAGTGCCTCTTGGCCATGTCCACAGCCCGCTGCTACCTCTGTGTGCCCCTCGGAGAACATTAGCCAGGGACATGGAGCAGCACGTGTGATACTCCACCACGGAGCCACATGGGTCCATCAGACTGCACCCTGCCTGGGCTACCATCCCCTATGGGACACCAGGGATACACCCTGGGTGCTGGTGGGCTTGTGGCACCAAAATGCCTGGGGCCTGGCGAGGGTCCTGGGGGCTCCCGGTGTCTCCAGGAGAGTCCCCAGTACCCCCGGGACTGACGTGAGGGGTGGTGGAAAACCAGGATGGAGGTTCCCTTTCCCCACTCCCGTGTGTTGCGGCAAAGGGGAGAGGTTTTGTGAAGGGCACGGTGGTATTGGATTCCTTTCATAAAGATTCTGGACCTCGGTTCCCTGCCCGTATCCAAATTCAAATGAAAAACAGTATTAAAAATTCCTCTTTTGAGGAAGAACCTCTGAGCACTTGTAACTGGCAGTGCTTTGGTATTCTAGATAACCCGTTCCACAAGGAGTGCTGGGTGATGCTGACTGATAGCATCAGTTGTGAGCATGCTCTACAGAAAGGTTCCCGCTGTGGGGGTGAGGAAACAGAATGTGGTGATTCAATACTGCGGGGTTATTATGGGGTTACTAGAGTCTAGGATTCTAGAGTCGGAGGATTGTATGAGGACGCTACGAGGTTACTAGCTCCTGTGAGCGTAAGTTCTGTTATTTCAGGTCCTGTGATTGTTTCCCAATTCCAGATTCTTTGACTCTGTGATGATTTTGGGCTTCAGATGTGTGGTGATTCCAGTTCCTCGCTAAGAGTATAGACTCCCAGATTTGTAGCTACGCGGGACGATGCATTTCCATATCCACCCCTGTGCGTAGCGTGTGGCACAGTTCTGAGTGCCTGACACAAACCCAAGCAAAATCAATTTCTGTTGGTTATTGAAAAAATGAATAAATTCTTTGCTTTAGTTTGTGCTCCCTGTTCCATTATTTACGTTCTGCCTTACTTCGTATGTAACAGGTAATACCTTTTTCCCCCTTTCATCCCTTGATGGCTCCGGATGGTCCCTTGTTTCTCAATTATAATGGGCTCTCAGTGCCATGAGCCCGCTCACGTAAGAATTTGGGAGTGGTGTTCGCTCCATGAATCTTACCATAGTTAGAGTCCCTAGTTGCTACCGTGCAGACTTCACCAATTTATAACAGGTCGATACAGCTACAATATACACTCCTAAGGGGAAGCAGGAATGTATTTATTGATGAGCATAGATGTGCTGTAGTAGGTATAACAGTGACTTCACAAGGCTGGAGATGGCTGGATGCCCTTGGTTGTTTTCCACGTAGAGGACAGGGTTACACACACACCTACAGGATGCTCTGCTGCTGTGTCATGAGGATCAGAGCCAACCCCACTGCTGTGTGAATTCTTCAAACCACAGAGGTAAGGTTCCTCAGCACAGCTGGATCCACTCCTAGTCCCATACGCGTTCAGGAGTTTGTGTCTAAGGGATCCTCCGTGCGTGGTCAAAGATATAACCCTAGTGAAGCTGACAAAGCTCAAGCCAAACTATTAGTCGCTTACTAAGGATCCGTATCAGCAAGGTGTCTTGACGTGGAGGTGGAAAGGATCTCTGCAGGTGTGACCTTGATAGGCATCCCTGCTCAAGGGCAGAGCTCGTCCTGCAGCCTGCTGCTGTGCAGGGGAGCTTAAGAGGTGCTTGTGCTGCTCTGTTTTGGTGGTAAGATGATTGACTCGTTGCTGTGCTTTGTGTTTAGGCACGTGCTCACTTGGCCCTCAGCTGTTGAGCCAGAGGTCTGCTGTCAGTTCTTTCAGCCTCCCAGTTTGAGACAGTTTTGTGATCGTTAATGTAATTTAGCCAGGAGTGTTGCTCACTGTCTTCCTGTGCCAGGCTGAGGGAGGAGGGTAGGAGAAAGGAGGAAAGAAAGGGAGAGGAGGGAGCGCACCATCACACTGGCTTTGCTGGGGAAGAAGCCTGGTGAGAGCAGTGCTGCTGGTCTGAGTCCCAGCTGGCTTTTACCCCTAGGCAATGCCCTGCAGGTGGGCTAGTGAGGGTGGAGGTTGGGCAGGGATTGCTGCATTCCCTCACACCTCTCACCTGCCCATTGTTTCTCTTGTCCCAGCAGGCTCCAGTTTAACATCTGCCTGCAGCAGAGCAGCAACTGGCCGCAGCATGTCCATCTCAGGCAGGGGCTTGGGGAAGCCGCCAGGAGTGGGCAAGCAGCAAGAGATGGGAGTGCAGGGTGAGAGTGAGGCGTCCTCAGCCAGCATTTGTGTGCTGGGAACAGAGAAGCCGCTGGGACAGGAGTTTCTCTCCTCTCCAAGCTGCTTCCCTGGGCTCTCAGGGAATGCTGGCTGTGCCCAGCAAGGAGCCTTTGCAGGAGCCCGTGGCCTTTGCAGAGGTGGCCGTGTACTTCAGCAGGGAGGAGTGGGCGCTGCTGGACCCTGCGCAGCAAGCGCTGCACCGGGATGTGATGCTGGGGACGTAGCAGCGCGTGGCCTCGCTGGGTGAAGGCTTTGCTGCTGCTCCTTCTTGTTAGGGCAGCTCTGGCTGTGCAGAATGAGCCTCTGCAAGCAGGGCGTAGAATAAATGCAGTGCAGTTACTTCTTGACCAAGGCAACAGCAACAGAAGAAACACAGAGAAGCGTGAGTTGCAGAATTAGTGTGCTCAGTCCCTTGAGAAAAGCCCCAGAGTCACTGCTGACACACAGGTGCCAGCCTGGAGGGGTTGGATCAGCTCCCTTGTGCTGCTGTTCTGCATGGTGCCACCAGCTCCAGCACCCAGACGTCACCCAGATCACTCCCTTGGAATTCTATGCTTTTCTGTTTGTTTCCCGTAAACCTTGTTGAGGCCTTGGTAAACAAAGCATCCTAAAGGGAGCGAAGAAAATGTCCCTGCATCATTTTCAGAGATGTAAAAGGGCTCCAAAGGAAGTCGGTATGTGTTGGGCCAGTGTCATTCAGAATTGAAACAGGGACACGCTGGCATGCACCGGAATGGGCTCGTGCTTGACATCTCATAGACAGGGTTGAAAAGAAACCTGAAACACACGCAGCCTCTGTAGACCCACCCCTTCAAAATCAGCACATTTTGCACAGCCAGAGGTGCCTCCCCAGTCCTCCGTCTGTTGGCAGTTTTACTTCATCTGTTTTTTCTTCAGATCACGGCAGAGTGAGTGTGCCTGCATCAGCAGAAGAGCTGCCTTCGTGGAGGTGCAGATGCAGCCGGCCGCTGTGGAATTCATCTTGACCACTCAGATGTGCTCTTCCGCTCCAAATCCAGCCCAGTCATTGGAGATGGAGCAGGTGAGTGTCTTCCTCCGTTAGCTTTACCTTGATCAGACACCTTGATCAAATCCAGATCTCCTCCAAGATACCTGAGACAGGCTTTGACTGTCAAGGAGACAACAGGCTCCTGGGCTGGTGTAAGAATATGGCAAACGTGGCTACCAGTATCTTTCTGGGAAGCCAGGGATGCTCTACGAGAACATACAGCTGAAAGTTTGGCTTCTGCTGTTAGGCCCTCACACTGACAAGCTGCACAGAGTAACTTAAATCTGTCCCCCTACTCTCCCTTTTCTTTCTAAAATCACTTTCTTCAGTGCTTCTGTGTGCTTTCCCACTTGAGCTGTCTTGCAGTAGGACACAGTGCATGATCTGTTGATCCTTACGAGCATCTTAGAAGACAAATGGCAATCAGCAGATCTAAAGAAAGCTCTTGGTGTTCATTAGCATTGATGCTGAGAAGCAGAAGTCTTGCTCTTAATGTGAGATATTCTGACAGCTGCTTTCCCGGTTGTTTCTTCTGCTCAGTCTCTATAGGTTAATCAGCAGGGCTGTCCAGCTGCACGGCTAAGACTGCACGGGCCCTGCAGCTGTTGCCCAGTTCTCTGCCTGCACGGCAGAGTTGTGGCTTTAGGATGAGCCACAGCTTAGGTGCGGAAATAGTGAGGAAATAACTGCAAGGTGTTTGTGCCCAGCCCTGGAACCTGCAGCTTTCCTTGAGTAGCTACTAAGACCATGAGTGCACCTGGTCCTAGCAGCTGGCACTGTGAGCTACTGTGGTAGAAGTTTAAAAGTTTGTCTCCAAAAACAAGCACAGGCTGTAAGCAGGCCAAGAGCAAGACACAGCCAGATTCAGTTCTCTGTGTCCACCTGCACGCTGGGTTGTAGCCGCTGCAGTCGTGTGCAGCGTTTCCTGTTGCTGGATGCTGAGAGCAAACCCAGACCTCGTCAGAAGAAAACTGTCACTATCATGACAATATTTGTGCTGTTCCTTTACAAGATGCAGTTCTTAATTGTGGCCCGAGTCCCTGTGGGTTTCTTCTCCTGCCACAAAGCAGCTACCCTGGAGGAGGCACAGGCACGGACACCAGGCCACAGCAGCTCTCCCGTTGTGTCAGACAGCAGAGACATTGAAGTGGAAGAAGGCCCCGCAGCTTTACAGGGGAAATTCCACACAGTCTTTGGCTTTCCATCCAAAAGATGAGGAGGAGTTTCTTTTGCAGCACCTATCATAATTGTTTGGGTGGTTTTTTTTCCATTATTACTAATGCAAAACTTGCTGAAAGTAAGTTACCTTAACCACGCATGAGGTGTTGTAGCAAACTTCCTCTTGCTTTGGACTCCTAGGACTCAACTCCCTTACAGCTGCCTGATGGGCTCAGTTTAGTCGCACAATGGCACCGTTCCTTCCCTGTTAGGCAGGTCATGAGGTATGTGAAGCCATCTGATGTCGATGCTTGCCAGTACTGCCTGCACCTGGAGACATCAGGGTTTTCCTGAATTCAGGACTACGTGCCTGAAATAAATTCTGGTTCTCCTCTATGCAGAGCTGTTGGACTGACTTCCTGTCTGCTAAGACTGGGAAGAGGCAGGGCTGCTGCAGCCCCAGCCCCACCTGGCATGAGTCTGTGTAGGGACGAGCTGCTGGCTTTGTTCTGGGCACTGCAGGGCTCTGTGGCCAAAAATCACCCCCAGGAGCTGTGCTACCGGCTGTGCCCACGCCTCGCTGGCGTATGTGGCTGAGAAGCCCCCGCACGTGGCCGGCTGGGAGCTGCTGCCCTTCTGACCAGCTCACTCCAAAACTGCTCTCTGCTTGGTGCACATGCTGGAAGCTATTACTCAACAAATAAGGCAAATAAAAGAAATAAACGCTAAACAGGGCTTATTGTCACAAGGTAGCCAGACAAGAGGAGTGAGAAAAAGCATGCTGTATTTTGATACAAATACATGAGACCTGTGCGGTGCCTGGTTCAGCAGTTCAGCTTGCCTTCGTGCACTTTGCCTGGTCATAGGGAAAGCAGCGGGGTCTGATTCAAAGGCGGAGTTGTTTGGATGCTGTATTTATTGCTGCACGTACAAAAAGTCCAGCACGTCCAAAAGAGCAGCAGTTTCTGGAGTGCCAGGTGGGAGCTGACCGATAGGTGACGGTCCTCTCGCCACCAAGCGTCCAGTTGCCAGCAGTGGGTGAGTTCACTGGGACTTTGGGGATGGGAGGTGGCAGCCAGCAAGCCTTCAGTTTCTGCGACTAAATTGGAAGGCTTGGAAGCACGCTACGCTGCGTGGGAAATGCACTTGGTGCAGGAAAGGGGATGTCCTTAGCCAAGGTACTGGAAAACTGAAGGAAAACAGATGAAACTGCAGATCCCTCAACAAAACGTGAGCAGGTGACACTTGACGTGGCAGGTTTGTGGTGCTGGAAATATCCAAATAATTTTCTAGGACGGTTTCTCTGATAAAGCAGATTTTATTCGCAATTGCAATGGCGGGCCTCCTGCAAGCAGGAGAGCCCCGAGAAAGCAGTGTTACATCTTTTATCCCCTATTGCCCGTCGCTGATCTCTTTCTCCCCTGGTTCCTCATTGGCTGAGTACTGCAGGTTCACACTCTTTCGTGACGTTTCACTGATCATACAAACACCGAGTAGACACAAATCTTTGCCGCCCAGATGCAAATGTCTTCATTGCTTAATTGACTTCTAACAATTGCTTTCTTAACAAACAAATTTGGTCGTAACTTTTCGGATGTCAGGTTTACAGCATAAACATAGAAATAGCCTCAATCGTTTAATTAACATTTGTGCCCCTTCACACTGGTCATTGTTCTGGTCATTCACCTGTCCTTGCAGAAAGATAAGCTCGGAAGGAGGATGGAGGGGAGTACCTTGGAGCCTGCCTATGGCATCCTAACATTCCCACAAAGTGGGACAGTTCTGCTTTGTAGAAAGGCCCTGACTCCTTGAAAGTTTGTTCAATGTGTTTTGCTTCTGCCGGTCTAATGAACAACCTCACAATCTGTTTCCTAGTTCACAATACTGTACCCATATTGTTTAGAACATTCAAAATCTATTGCAGCTTCGTGAGAAAGTGTTTGTTAGGTAATTTGGTAACTATGTTTCTAAAACACGTTACTAATATGTATATGGTATTCTTACTTTCCACATCAGCTATTTCTAAGGGTATGTTGCAGCTTAATTCTTTAGATCAATTGCCCTTTTCAATGTTCAGGGCAGAAACAACACTTTCACTTTCCACAGTGGGAAGGTCAGCTTCCCCGTGTTTGTGTTTCAGCCGTCATCCTCCATACCGGAGAGGCTTTATCTGCTCGGCTTGCTTAATTGCAGCACGTTTCACACGCATGGACAACCTGTGCAGCAGCACCCTCGATCCAGACCCCATTTCCATATTGCATCCCTTCCTCAATGGCCGGAGGCATCATGGGAGCATGGAGCAGGAAATAATTCCCTCTTGGGGTAGTTGAAGCACTATGAAAGTCTGCCAGGTGAAGCCGTGCGTGCTCCATCCCCGGAGGTGTTCAGGGTCAGTCTGGATGGGGCTCTGGGCAGCATGACCCCGCGGGTGGCATCCCTGCCCACGGCGGCGGGGCTGGGGTTCTAAGCTCTTTGCTGTCCCTTCCAACCCAAGCCATTCTATGGCTCTGCGTTTCTGTGATGTAAGCACCGGCCCCACGCAGCCCTGGTGCAGTGCATCACAAGAGCAGCAGCCCGCGGGGAGCCGCCGCCCGGAATCTCGGAGCTGGCGTATGAGGTCACAATGCCCCGTCCTATGACTGTGCTGTGCTGTGCCGTGCCGCAGGCTTCGCTCTGTGCGACACTCACTGTGGCTGCAGCGGTGGTGTTGGAAGCATGGTGCGAGTGTGGGGGGCCATGGCCCCTGCCCGCCTTGTCCTCTTCCTCCTACTGATGGCCATGTGTTTCCGGGAGACTTGTGCTGCTCCGTGGCGAGCACCGGGAGCAGGTGGGTGGGCAGAGATGGGACCCAAACCGAGCTGCACTGGCGGCAAGAAGTCAGGCTGTGTCCCCACGGCCCTGTGCCACGCTTCCCTGGGGCCTGCCTTCCACGGGGGTGCTGTCGGGCAGGGGGTGAGGGCCAGCGCAGCAGGAGCCGGGCCGGAGCCCGTGGCAGCGCTGCTCCCCAGAGCCGGCTCCAGCCACGCCGGGCCATGGCTCTGCTGCTTGCTGGCTGGAGCACAGCCTTCATCCTGGGAGACGTCCTGGGGAGAGCTGGGAAAAGCGTGAGCATTTCTGCTCCAGGCTCGTGGTACTCGTGGTACCATAGGTGAATGCCAGCTTCCAACACAGAGCCCCGGCCCACGGCCCAGAGGAAGAGACAGGCGTGCCTTCCTCCAGTGCTTCAGGGTGACCTTCCTGTCCGTTAGAGGCCTCCCAGTAAGAAAGCCCCGGGGGGCTGCATCTTCTTCCACGCGGTCCCTGAGGGATGTGGCACACGGCTTGGGGAGAGCACTGTGTACGCTGCCAGGTGCCAGCCTACACATCATCCTGGCCACTCCGCAACTTTGGAAATCGTGACCTGAGTCCTTCTGCCATCCCGTTGCACGCCCCGCATCCAGTGACCGAGGGAGAAGGAGATCACGCCATGCAATGGGAATTTCTCCCATCTGTTCTTGATTCTAGGTGATGCCCTTGGTGCTTCCTTTGCAAATGATCGTTTGGGTTTCGATTTTGTGCCTGTGCCTGTGGAACAACCCAGAGGTAAGTTGTGAGTGTCTGTTTCCTTGGAGGCAGAAACGTTCATGCTCTCCCAGTTTACTTGGGTGCAATTTGACTTCAGATCCCCTCAAGATCTTCCGAGTCGGTTTGAGCCTTGAGGGGCATGCACAGTCGAGCCATGAGTATTTCTTTACTCGGAGAGCTGCCACATTTCAGTGGGAAGGTTACCGCTGCCCCTCTTCAGCTGAGAGAGCCCAGACCTTTGTATTTGGGCCGTGGCATTCCCTGGCCCACCGCCAGAGCCTACAGGTCACTCAGGGAAAAGGAGGCCCCACACGTGCTGGAAGCTCTCCTCACCTGTGTCTGTCTGATCACACTTGTGCCTGCAGGCCGTGCTGGTGAATCCACAGGAGAGTATCCTGTCTACGAGCCTGAAGGGGATGCTGGAGGTAAGTCAGCAGGCTTCATTTCCTCGGTATTGGATCATATTTGGCTGGCATAGTTCAGCAAGGGATCCGCTTTTCAGCGGCCAGCGGGTTCTTCTCCCCGAGAAGCGTGGATGGCCGTTGCTTCTTGGGTGCTCCGTGCTGTCAGGGTGGTGTTGCCTTCGTCCCTGTATCTCCGAGGTCTCTCAGCAAGAAAATTTCAAGGGGCTGAGTGTTCTTCCATGAGGTCCCTGAGCATTGTTTCCCGTGGCCTGGAGAAAGTATTTGGAAAGCTGTGGAGTACCAGCCAGCAGGTCACCTGGCTGCTCTGCAGCTTTGGAACTTTCCCCCCGTGCCATTAGCTGAGCCCCTTCCTTCACTGCAGCTCGCTAAGGAAGAGGGAGATGGGCACTTGCAATGGCAACGTTTCTCCTCTGTCCTTGCTTACAGCTGTGTCTCCAGGCAGTGGCTTACCAAAGCCTAGGTTTAGTCCAGTTCATGCAGTTGAGTTTAGAGGTGGGCTGAGCTCCAGGAGGGTGTTCCTCTGGGCGGTTGCACACGGGGTTAGTTATGAATGGCGGTGGTGCCCCTGCAAGGCACCCAGGACCTGTTTCCGAGGTGCTCCTGTGTGGAAGGGAGAGAACAGAGTCGTGAAGGAATCCCTGGCTTTAATTGCATCCTGTGTCATTCTGCCTGGAAGGATGTTTAATGGGAGTTGCTGTGTCGTGCGTTTGTTTGCAGATGGGACTGGAGCAGGTGATCCAGGATCCGCTCTGAGCTCTGGGACCGAAACTCTGGCGGATGGCCTGGGTAAGTCACGGCTTTGTAATTCCTGCGAGAGCTTTCCTCGCCCATTTCAGTGCCATTTCTTGGCACGATTTTTCCCCCCGTATGCTCTGCTCTTCAGTGATGCTGCAGTGTGTGAGTGAAACCTTTCCTGGGTCTTTGGTGGCAGAAGCGCCCCCATGGATGTCTTTTGCCCGGTCGTTCGTTTCCTCCTGCGCTGCAGCCCAGCTGGAATGCCAGCGCTGAGTAGTTTGTCTTTACTGACTCTGCTGACTCACCGCTGGTCTCCAAAACTGCATGCACCTGATATTTGACTTCATACGTTCTGTACAGGTCCGGAAAGAGCAGAGGATGAACCCGAAAGAGGAAGAAAGTCCCAGGGCTTACCCCGTCTCCTAAAGGAACTGCTGAAGGAAATAGAGAAGGCACCGCGTGGTAGGTACACTTCAGTCTGTTCACCGTGAAACCTGGGAAGCTGAGGTCTGATGTTCATGTGTGGACAGGCCGTAGCCTGGATCCGTAGCAGGAAGGGATTGCTCAGGGCCGTGCTGTGGCGGTGTTCCATGTAACGCCTTGCAGACACTGTCAAGCACCAGGGATGGTCTGCTGCCACTTCTGCATCCAGCCAAGACCCAGCGGCAGCTGCTCCCCCAGCAGGACCATTACTTGTCAGAGCTGCTTTGTGCAGACGCTGGCACCCAGGCGGCAGCAACTGGCGAGTGCTGTGCTTCTGTTCGTACAAAGCCCTCTGTGCAGCTGAGCCAGTGCAAGGCAGGAGGAGCATCCCGAGCAGGGATGGCTGCCTGTGCTAGCAGTGCTGGAAACGAGCTGGAGATGCTGATTCTGAAGGTGCTTGTGCTGGAGCTTTAATTTCAGCCTGCAGATAGCTGGCTGTGGTGGTTGGTGACGCTCGCAGCACGTGGTGTGAGGGCCTTGCATAGGAGCTGATTCCTGAGGAGGCATGAGAGGGTCGGCACCCTCCAGTTCCTGGGAGGGCCCAAGTGCCCTTGGGCAACGGAGGGGGTGGCAGTGGATGTGGGGGGCTGGGAGCAGCAGGCTTTGGGCGGGCTCAGGGTTGGAGTAGCTCAGTTCCCGATGAGAGCACATCGCATCCAATCCTACTGTCCTGCTTTCTTTCTAAAGGAATTGACCAAGAAACTGAGCAGGATGCACTGCAGGAAGGCAGCCATCCCACCCTGCCGGTCTCGGACAGCGGAACGCAGGCAGCGCCAACAGCTGGCACGCCAGGTAATTTCTGTGCCGCGTAACTTCATCCAGCATCACTAACCGCGCCAGCAACCTTGCACACCAGGTCAGCAGCCAAACCTGAGCGTGTGGGCACAGAGCACGTGTCAAAGAAGGCAGGGATGGCCCTGTGAAAGTGGCTGACCTCAGTGGGGTGTGGAGAGTTGTTCCAGCGGCGTGCCAGAGGAGGGACGTGCAGACCTCTGTGACGCTGCTCAGCTCCCACCACTCGCAGTTCCCCGAGTTGTGAGCCTTGCCCTTTTGCAACAAAGCCACCCGAGGGCGATGAGCGGGGTCCTGTGCGGTAGGAGCCTGCAGGGGTGTTTCTCCCCCGGGCTGGCTCCGGCTGTGCCCTGCGCTGGCTGGAGCCCGACCTCCAGCCTGGGGGTGTCCTGCGGGAGAGCTCAGGACACGCGCGCTGGGGAAAGCGTGAGGGGTTCTGCTCTGCAGTGCTCCCCACAGACAAAGCCCAGATCCCAGGGCACAGCCCCAGCCCTCGGCCCAGAGGAAGACACGGGTAGTGCCTGTGCAGCCTCTCCGTCCCCAACGAGAGGTGGAAGCAATCCTTCTTGTCCCCCGGTGCTTAGGCACAGAGACAGAGGCACCCGCTAATGAAAATCTCTTGGGTCCATGGAGCACACTGGGAGATCATCTGTAGCAGGTGAAGGGTCCGTGGGACATTGCCTCGTTTCTTCCAGGGATGAATGCCGGGAAAAGCACAGAGGCTGCTGTTCACCAATCTGCGCGGAAGCGCTACATCGCAGCCGTGGTAATGTTCCCTGCTGCGGTGCTGGCCTGTGGTGCTGTGATATGGATGTGCAAAACATACTTGTGAGTAGGCTTTTCCCCAAAACACCCGATTGCTGCATTTGGCAATGAAGCATCTGTAGTGCCAGGATCCTGGACGGCCAAATCAGCTGCTGGCAGTGCACTGCCAGGACTTACCAAGTTGCCAAGTCTTTCAAGTTTCCCCTTATTTCCTGTCAGTGAGTAGTGCTTTCTGAAACTCCTTCTCACAGAGTGTGCAAGAGAGAAGAGAGAGCAGCAGAACCGGCTCATCCTGATACCAACTAGGAGAGAGTTCCAACTGGAGACGAGGGCAGAATGGAGCTGGGAGAGGCAACAGAAGAGACTCTTGCCCCATCAAACAGGAATCTCAGCAATAGTTTCGGTCCATTCCGTTCTGCCATCCAAGAGGCCAAAGGTCTTCAAAGTCACCTGGAAGGCCTGGAGCGTGAACTCAGAGCCGTGAAAGAGGTCCACGGGAACAGTCCTGAGTGCTGCTTTCTGTCAGCGGACGGCCCTGAACGTGAGAGCGGGGAATCAGCAGCAGAGCTTCTGTCCTTCATCCCGCACTCTCCAGGACAAGTATCACCAATAATTTGAAGATTCTTAGCTCGCCATAGCTACAGTCCTTCTGAGGGTCCTGATGAGGACCCAGA